>NC_134690.1:149788852-149866352 GCF_050947455.1 Rhinoderma darwinii
CACCAAAATTGTTTGATCATTCCGGTTTCTTATACAGCTGCACCCACAAAGCACTGCTTGACTTGAAAGCCGTGGACTTTTCTCACTAATAAAGGGCGTTTTGTCAACTTAAAAAAACTTTGTAAGCAAACTGGATGCTTGTTTATTTGTTTATTTTGATTTTGATCTAAATTGACTATTTAGAAAACAATAATAATTCACATCAATGTACTGTACAAAAAAATATAACAAATTAACATTGCTTTCTGTAAAATTTAATAGCATTGATATTAAAGAGGCTCTGTCACCAGATTTTGCAACCCCTATCTGCTATTGCAGCAGATAGGCGCTGCAATGTAGATTACAGTAACGTTTTTATTTTTTAAAAACGAGCATTTTTGGCCAAGTTATGACCATTTTTGTATTTATGCAAATGAGGCTTGCAAAAGTACAACTGGGCGTGTTGAAAAGTAAAAGTACAACTGGGCGTGTATTATGTGCGTACATCAGGGCGTGTTTACTACTTTTACTAGCTGGGCTTTCTGACGAGAAGTATCATCCACTTCTCTTCAGAACGCCCAGCTTCTGGCAGTGCAGAGACAGCCGTGTTCTCGAGAGATCACGCTGTGACGTCACTTCCCCAGGTCCTGCATCGTGTCAGACGAGCGAGGACACATCGGCACCAGAGGCTACAGATGATTCTGCAGCAGCATCGGCGTTTGCAGGTAAATCGATGTAGCTACTTACCTGCAAACGCTGATGCTGCTGCAGAATCAACTGTAGCCTCTGGTGCCGATGTGGCCAACACGATGCAGGACCTGTGAGTGACGTCACAGATCTGCACTGCCAGAAGCTGGGCGTTCTGAAGAGAAGTGGATGATACTTCTCATCAGAACGCCCAGCTAGTAAAAGTAGTAAACACGCCCCGATGTACGCACATAATACACGCTCAGTTGTACTTTTACTTTTCAACACGCCCAGTTGGACTTTTACTGTAAACACGCCCAGTTGTACTTTTGCAAGCCTCATTTGCATAAATACAAAAATGGCCATAACTTGGCCAAAAATGCTCGTTTTTTAAAAATAAAAACGTTACTGTAATCTACATTACAGCGCCGATCTGCTGTAATAGCAGATAGGGGTTGCAAAATCTGGTGACAGAGTCTCTTTAAGTTACTCAAGAGACTCCATATTATTATAATTATCTTATTCGTCTTAATTCTTAATTGTATTATAAATTTACACACAACTTGGAGGGTTAACATACAGTATATTATTTTGCACTGAGATATCAGTAGGTTTTCAACTGTCCTAAAGTGACATAAAAAGGACAGAGATTTGATACAGAATACAAGTGCTGCTAGTTCAGGGGTGTGGGAAGAGAACCCCCTCGTGGTGCTCGCTCATGTTATCACACACCCAGAGGGAAGAGAAGCCCAAAATCTTGTTTGTACTTTTCCTCCCATTTCTTGTAGGAGGGAATAGTGACTTATTAGTCACTTCTTCTCCATCCACCCTGTTTAATAACATTATTATAAGTGAAGAGAGGGGGAATATACAGTGCCATCTACCCCATAGAAGGAGCCAACCACAGCTGGGTCCCCCTTAGTCACAGAACCCATGCTTCTACTTTACTATCACAATTTAACTCTGGCTATATGGCCGCATATGGCACAAGAATGGGCAAGCATTGGCTTGTAGATTCAGCTTCCCGTGTACATGGCATATCATGAAAGAAAAGTGCTACAAGTCAGTGTAAAGTATACAACATTAAGACTCATCTAGACACTGTCACGTCTCCGGCCCAGCACATAATGCATTTTGAAGGATACAAATATATAGGCTTATATAAACATTATTATACATGGAGCTATAAACATAAAGAATGACATGACTGACTATTCCAACAGTGTTGCTAGAAATGAATGACCATCCATGTAACACAGTAATGTCAGATCGAGAGCTGCTCTCTGCTGTAGGTGATAGGATGGGGTCCACTGATTGAGGGACACTTTTTATTACCTTCCGTATATCCTAATAGGACATATTGCAATAGGAGTCCTTTTAAAAACCTTCAAGTATCTTTACACACGAGTGTAGATATTTCCATGCAAAGAAATATGCAAATATACATAAATAAAAAAATATATATATATTTTTTTCTACAAGCATTATCGCAGTGTAGTTGATTAAGCTTTTTTTTACATTGAAATTCAAGGTCAAAAATGAAAACAAATATCTATAAAGTGAACAAAACTTAATTAAATCATTCGACACTAAATAATTGACCGTATCCCCTTAGATCAGGGGTCTCAAACTCGGCCGGGTAAGTGGGCCGAATATAGAAAAAAATGTGAAGTGGTCGGGCCGCATTACTTTCAAATTTGATGCAATACAAACTTATTGTTAATCAATTAGTTATTTGAACTACTATAACACTATATTACTATCATAATACCGCTAGGTTTAAAATTTTAGAGATTTCTCCACGTGCTTATTTCAACAATCCAGCTTTCCAGTTTAAGTGTCGCTAAATGCAGTCCGGCGGCTCAGTTAGCACACATGTCAAGATTGGGCAGCCCCTTTTAGATAGTGCCGCAGAGCCCTGTGTAGATGCTGCCACAGCAGTTCCCTGTGTAGATGCTGCCACAGCAGTGCCCTGTGTAGATGCTGCCACAGCAGTGCCCTGTGTAGATGCTGCCACAGCAGTGCCCTGTGTAGATGCTGCCACAGCAGTTCCCTGTGTAGATGCTGCCACAGCAGTGCCCTGTGTAGATGCTGCCACAGCAGTGCCCCCTGTAGATGCTGCCACAGCCGTGCCCCGTGTAGATGCTGCCACAGCCGTGCCCCGTGTAGATGCTGCCACAGCAGTGCCCCCTGTAGAAGCTGCCACAGCAGTGCCCCCTGTAGATGCTGCCACAGCAGTGCCCCTTGTAGATGCTGCCACAGCAGTGCCCCTGTAGATGCTGCCACAGCAGTGCCCTCCGCAGATGCTACCACAGTGATGTCAGGGGCTTGCCCAGAGCTGGAGTCCCGGAGCAGAGCCGCTTCTGGCACTCTGCCTGGGATTCCAGCTCTGCTCTTGAGATCACTGTCCATATATGGACAGAGATGTTAGGGGCAACCCCAGAGATGGAGTCCCGGGCAGAGCGCTAGTAGGCTCTTCCTGGGACTCCAGCTGTGCTCCTGACATCACTGGGACTCCTGCTCTAGGGAAGCCCCTGACATCATTGTCGATGTATGGGCAGCGATGTCAGAGGCTTTCCCAGAGTCCTGGAGAAGAGCCTATAATAGCGCTCTGCCCGGGACTCCGCTCTGGGGAAGACCCTGACACACTGTCCATATATGGGCAGCGATGTCAGGGAATTCCACAGCGTCCCGGAGCAGAGCCGATAGTAGCGCTCTGCCCGGGACTCCGCTCTGGGGAAGACCCTGACACACTGTCCATATATGGGCAGCGATGTCAGGGAATTCCACAGAGTCCCGGAGCAGAGCCTGTACTAGCACTCTGCCTGGGAGTCCGCTCTGGGGAAGGCCCTGACACACTGTCCATATATGGGCAGCGATGTCAGGGAATTCCACAGCGTCCCGGAGCAGAGCCGGTACTAGCGCTCTGCCCGGGACTCCGCTCTGGGGAAGACCCTGACACACTGTCCATATATGGGCAGCTATGTCAGGGAATTCCACAGCGTCCCGGAGCAGAGCCGATAGTAGCGCTCTGCCCGAGACTCCGCTTTGGGGAAGACCCTGACACACTGTCCATATATGGGCAGCGATGTCAGGGAATTCCACAGAGTCCCGGAGCAGAGCAGGTACTAGCGCTCTGCCCGGGACTCCGCTCTGGGGAAGACCCTGACACACTGTCCATATATGGGCAGCTATGTCAGGGAATTCCACAGCGTCCCGGAGCAGAGCCGATAGTAGCACTCTGCCGGGGACTCCGCTCTGGGGAAGACCCTGACACACTGTCCATATATGGGCAGCGATGTCAGGGAATTCCACAGAGTCCCGGAGCAGAGCCTGTACTAGCGCTCTGCCCTGGACTCTGCTCTGGGGAAGACCCTGACACACTGTCCATATATGGGCAGCAGCAATGTCAGGGAATTCCACAGAGTCCCGGAGCAGAGCCTGTACTAGCGCTCTGCCCGGGACTCCGCTCTGGGGAAGACCCTGACACACTGTCCATATATGGGCAGCAATGTCAGGGAATTCCACAGAGTCCCGAAGCAGAGCAGATACTAGCGCTCTGCCAGGGACTCCGCTCTGGGGAACACCCTGACACACTGTCCATATATGGGCAGCGATGTCAGGGAATTTCGCAGCGTCCCGGAGCAGAGCCGATACTAGCGCTCTGCCCGGGACTCCGCTCTGGGCAAGCCACAGACATCGCTGTTCATATGTGGACAGCGATGTCAGGGAATTCCAGTCTCGGAGCAGAGCCGATACTAGCGGCTCTGTGTCCCGCGGGCCGCAGATGACAGCCCCAGGGGCCGCGTGCTTGAGACCCCTGCCTTAGATCAATATTTTGTACAGGCACTTTTGGCAGCAATTACCACCTTGTTGTTCCCTCATTTTCCTTTATAAAACTGTTGCAGTTACATGACGACTCTATAAATGTGAACAGCTACAAAGTCTCATTTGGATTAAAGTTTAGACTCTGACGTGGACACTACTGGACATAAATATTGTTGTTTCTAAGCTATTTGTAGGTAGTGTTGGCTTTATGTCTGGGGCCAGTTGTTTTATAAATTTTCTCTTGCAGACTGCTTCAGGTTTTTCCCTATAATTTCTCTGTACTTCCCTGTACTTTCCCTATAATTTCTCTGCAACATTAATTTTAAAGGGTCAGCTGTTTTCCACAACATGATGTTGCCACCACCTTGCTTTACAGTGTGAGTGTATTTTGGTGGCATGTAGTATTAAAGAGGCTCTGTCACCACATTATAAGTGGCCTATATTGTACATGATGTGATTGGCACTGTAATGTAGATTACAGCAGTGTTTTTTATTTAGAAAAACGATAATTTTTGACGAAGTTATGACCTATTTTAGCTTTATGCTAATGAGTTTCTTAATGAACAACTGGGCGTGTTTTACTTTTTGGCCAAGTGGGCGTTGTACAGAGGAGTGTATGACGCTGACCAATCAGTGTTATACACTTCTCCCCATTTATTTACACAGCACATAGCGATATAGATATATCGCTATGTGCAGCCTCATACACACACTATAACATTACTGCAGTGTCCTGACAATGAATATGCATTACCTCCAGCCAGGACGTGATGTGTATTCAGAATTCTGGCACTTCGCTAACACAATCCCGACACTACAGCACAGCAAACGTAATCTCGTTTGAAATTACAGAGATTACGCTTGCTGTGCTGTAGTGTCGGGATTGTGTTAGCGAAGTGTCAGGATTCTGAATACACATGACGTCCTGGCTGGAGGTAATGAATATTCATTGTCAGGACACTGCAGTAACGTTATAGTGTGTTTATGTGGCTGCACATAGCGATATAGCTATATCGCTATCTGCTGTGTAAATGAATGGAGAGAAGTGTATGACACTGATTGGTCACTGATTGGTCAGCGTCATACACTTCTCTTTACAACGCCCACTTGGCCAAAAAGTAAAACACGCCCAGTTGTCCATTAAGAAACTCATTAGCATAAAGCTAAAATAGGTCATAACTCCGTTAAAAATTATCGTTTTTCTAAATAAAAAACACTGCTGTAATCTACATTACAGTGCCGATCACATTATGTACAAGATAGGGCACTTATAATGTGGTGACAGAGCCTCTTTAAGCTTAAAGAAAACATATTTCTATTACTGACTGAAACCATAGAACTTTTTTGCACATGCTTTCAGATGCCTGCTGGCAAATTGAAGCCAAAACATAATATGAGTCTCTTCAAAAGTGCCCCTATTTATTCTCTCATAATCTGCAAATGGTGAAATACACAGGCAACAGTAGTATCTCTAGTATACCCTTTTCAGCAACAGAAGCTTGTAACTCCTTGTCACAGGTCTCTTCGTGAGGTCCTTCACTATTATCCCATTGCACGGTCAATTTGTTTTTGAAGATGATCTGTCCTGGCAGATTTATACCTATACCAAATTCTTTCAAATTCTTAATAGTTCATTTACCTGTAATCCAGGGGGCCTATTACAATAACTGGACACCCTTGTCTGCATCCAGGTGATCTCCACTTGACCACTTGTACGATGATTTAAATAGGATCTGTCAGCTCTTCTGACATGTCTATTTTGGTAAATACTTGTATTCTGCATTAAATAGCAATTTTAGAGCTCATTTTCTTAGAACTCTGTGTTGTGTTGTTCCCCTATTATTGCATATGGAAATGAATGAATGAAAATATTGTCAACTGGGCGTTACCATTCCCTGTCAATATGGTGTGTCGCTATGGACTTGATTGGATAGTGTCAGGGAAACACCCTATTGAGAAGGGGAACACTAACACCCAGTTATCAATTCATTCATACATTTCCAGGCGGAATAATAGAGGATTGGCACAAAACATAATTCTAAGAATGGATGCTCCAGCAGTCTTATTTCATGAGGAATGCAAGTATTTACTCAAACAGACCTGTCAGGAGACCTTTAAGTGTATCCTACAGAAGTGAATGAGTTTTCATTTAAGTATTACGTGGGTTAGTGCAAAAAATGCTATGTCTAATGAGTGTGTGTGTGTGTGTGTGTGTGTGTGTGTGTGTGTGTGTGTGTGTGCGTGCGTGCGTGCGTGTATACACAGCTGTGTCATTGTGGTGCACAGTACATAGCATCTGAAATCTTATTTCATAAACCCTAGATAGAACACAGTCAAGAAGTGTCAATACACAGTAGAGTATGGTTGAGAAAATTCCCTGTTAAAGTCGCCAAAATGTCTTATTTTGCATGTAGATTCCATTACTATGACAGCAGTCGCATTCAATAACTTTAAACGTAAGTCATTCTACCCCCTGAGGTAATCTCACTCTTCCAAATTAGTTAACTGTGGTGGAATAACTAATGCAGCATTAATGGCACCGGAGTGGACAGTATTCTTCTAAGTTAGTTGTTAATCTGTTTGGGTAATCCGTTGTTCATACTGAGAGACTAATCCATATCGAGCTCTGGATTATGAGAAGAATGCCTAGAGAGAGAGAAGATCAGCTGTGACAGAATGCAATGCTGGATTTTGGAGCAGTTGTGAAGAGGTATTAGGACAGAGAGCAGTGAATGTAAAAATAGAATTAGAGACTTGGGAGACTATGAAATGGAAAGGGCTACATCATATATACTGGTATCCAATAAGTGAAATGGAAAAGTATTTACAATATATGGCACAATTCTTAATTATTATTACCTATACTTTAATAATTCGACTGTCCTTTAAATTAATGACTACTAGGGGAGTATTCCAATACTGTGGTGATCTGATAGTAATGATACAGAATAAGCTATAATCTGTTCTAATGAACTCTCTGCCTACTTTATACTTATTTAGAACAGATTAATAGACCAAAGCTGCAGTAATATAAATGTATTTAGTTATAAATGTGCTTAGTTATAAAAATGCTTATTATTGGTATTGTTGCTGCTGTTGTTGTTATTATTATTGTTATTCTATCAGATTAGAATTTGCTATGCATATTGTGATAATACATACAGCCATTACCATTTTGTGAGGCTGCTAGTGATGTAGAACAGCCATGGGGATGTCAATCAAGATCTAGGGGGGGGCGCCATTTCAATTTTCGCCTCGGGCAGCAGAAAAGCTAGAATCGGCCCTGCTGTCAGTATCACCTGTATCGCGCAAGCAATCCAACGATCGCTGGTTCAAACAGGGTTTTTTTTATCTTTTTTTTTCCTTTTTCCTTCAAGCACAATGTAAATAAAATAATAAATTGACCTAACTGGTATTGACTCATCTGTTAAAAAAATAATTTAAAACGCCAGAATAGCTATTTTTTGATCACTGTATCTCCCACAAAAAATGGAATAAAAAGTTATCAAAAAATCTCATGTACCCCAAAATGTTACCAATAGAAACCTACAGCTCACCCCACAAAAAAATAAGCCCTTATACCATTCAATCAATGGAAAAATTAAAATAGCTATGGCTATCAGAATATGGTGACAAAACTAAAATTTTATTTTTAATAATCTGATTTTTCCTTGTAAAAGTAGTAAAACACATAAAAAACCATATAAATTTGGTATCACTGTAATCGAATTGACCCACAGAATAAAGTTATCATGCTGTTTTTACCGCACAATGAACGCCGTAAAACAAAACCCCTCAAAATAAGATCGAGAACTCGCTGTTTTTCTCCTATTCCACCCCACAAAGATTTTTTTTTACAGTGTCCCACTACATTATATGGTACAATAAATGGTGCCATGAAAATCTGCAACTGGTCCCGCAAAAAAACAAGCCCTTATACGGCAATATTGATGGAAAAAATAAAAAAGTTATGGCTTTTGGAAGGTGGGGAGGAAAAAACTAAAGTGAAAATAAGAAAAATGTCTGCGGCGGGAAAGGGTTAATGTTTGCACAATAAAACACTTTTCTTTCCTTTTAAATAATGTTCTTGCATCGCCAAGAGCTGTAACTTTTATTATTTTTCTGTTGATGTAGTCATATGAGGGCTTGTTTTTTTTGTGGGAGGATTTGTAGGTTTTATTGGCACCATTTTGGGATTTATGGAACTTATTGTTTCATTTTTATATTTTTGAGGGGGATTGAAAAATGTTTATTGTTCTGGTCGTTACGATCGTGGAAATTCCATACATGTGGATTTTTTTTTTTTTTTTTAAAAACCCTTTTACAAATAACATTAGTAAACTTTACTTCACTTTCTGAAATTATTTTTTTAGTCCACTAAAGGACTTCCCAAAGCGATTTTCTGATCGCTTATGTAATGCTTTGATATACTCTGTATACCAAAGCATTACTGCCTATTTGTGTAAAACAGACTGGCTTGGGGGCCATCAATGTCACGCGATTACGTGTGCAGGCCACCGATATGTGACAGATAGAGCCCCCAATTAAATGCCTCACGCTATTGACTGCGGCATTTAAAGGGTTGCAGCGGGAACTTGGCTGCCAGTCAATACCAGGCTCCCGCGGTAATCACTCGGGCACAGCTTTTATTGTAAGCCAATGCATGACGTATAATTACATCCTGATGGCTTAACGGGTTATTGAATAGTGTGAGCAGGTCTCTTACAGAGGAAGTTTGGCAATATATAGCAAAAACAGGTAAGTTTGTTACAGTATCCCTCTTCTCAAAGTGGACTCCAAAACCTTTCTGGCTTTATAGTTAATTTTTTGTGGAATTTGTTTAGCAATAATTGAGCTTGGATGTCTGAAAATTGGATCCAACATTTTCCCTCAGGAATGTAACCTTTCTAGTCAACCAGCAACTGTCTTTGGATCTTTTGGAGGCCACAATTTCTCCAATCTCAAAAATATTGGATTTGTCAGAAGGAATAGAAGGGCACAATACAGAAGGAATGGAAAAACAGCTAATAATAGGGTGTTTTAGGAGACATGAAAAACATTTGGTGCTCTGGGAGAGAAAGGTAAAAGAAGACAAAAGGACACAGGATTAATCTGCCCAGAGATTTTGAAGGGACCAATAAATCTAGAGGTGAATTTCATGGACGGATTCATAAATCTGATAAATCTGATAGATCTGTTTGGTTGAAAGAGTGGGAGTTCTCATTTTTTTTTTTTTTTTATTGGCAAAGACACCTTGGCAGCCTTGGGCATTTAGTATAGCAATTCTGACTTATTTCCATGTATGAGAAAAATTTTGGACCCAGGAGTTGGCAGATGGGACCTAACAAGATGGTGCTGTGGGAGGATCCTGAGACCCAGGGTGTTTCCCATAAACAGCAAAAAAATGTGAATTCCCAGATGATTTGTGAGGTAAGTTGTTAGCAGAAAATTTGACCCGGGATAATAATTAAGACCAGTTGTCTTGGTTGGCAGAAACATAGATCCGGATAAAATTCTCTAGCTCTTGATTGACCGCACGGTCAGTCTGTTCGAATATGACTGATAGGATGAAGAACAGTTATGTTGATTATTGCTAAAGGTGCATATGACTCTCCAAAATTTTATGACAAATTGTATACCTTTGTTAGATACTATTTCCAAAAAACCATGGAGTCGGAAGACCTCTTGAAGAAAGACCTGTCGACCACCACCCAGATGGTGTTAAAACCTTCAGAAAGTCCAAAGAGATATGGACCAAGGCCAGTCTGGTGGTTCAAGGGGTAATAAAAGACCAAGAGGTGCATGTCTGGGGGTATTGTGTCGAGTGCAGGTGGGACATGTAGACACAAACTCTTTGACATCACGTCTCATGGAGGACCACCGATCAATAAAGATGATCGTAAAGGTCTTTTTGATCCCAGGATGACCAAAAAAAAAAGTAGTTGTGAGCCCAGACCAAAACATGTTTTCTGAGTGCTGGGGCAATAAAAAAATTCCATGGGAAATGGCCCCTTTTATGGCATTAATTTTGCTAGATTCAATGCTAGATTCAATTATATTTTTTCCTTTCTGGATTCGGCAGGTGGTCTTAAGGGCCAAAAGATTTAGAAAGAGCAGCAGCTTTGACATTCTTGTCACCGGGGTGGTAGGTAATAAGAAAGTTGAAAAAAAGAAAACAACAGAAACTAACGGGCTTGGTGAGGATTTTTACATATAGCTGATTGAATCTGAATTAAATTCATGTGGTCAAGAAGATGATAATCAAACATGAAGAAACCTCCACTATGTGTCGCTATTCTTCAAGGTGTTGTCTGATGGCTAAAAGTTTGCGGTTTCCGATGCTGTAATTTCTTTCAGCAGAAGAATATTTTTAGTAGAAGAAGCCAAAAAATGTGATTCTGCCAGAAGAAAATTATTGAGATAGAATGGTTCCAACTCCAGTAGTTGAGGCATCCACATTTACGACGAAAGGTAGAGAAGGGTCTGGTTGATGAAGCACTTCTTCAGTGGAAAAGGTTTTCTTCAATCAAAGCTTTAAACAAGATCAAAGATTTAATGGCATCCGCTGAGCATAATTCGGCATAGGCACCTTTTTTAGTGAGGGCAGTGATACTAACTACAATATCCGAGTAGTCTTTGATGAACTCCAAAAGCCCAGGAAGCGTTGAGCTGCTTTCAATCCAAGGGGTTGTGACCAGTCAAGGATAGTTGATACCTTATCTGGGTCCATACAGAAACCTACTTCTGTGATGATGTACCACAGGAAGGAGATTTGTTTTTGATCAATAAGACATTTCTCCAGTTTAGCATAAATATGGTTCGTCCATAGATGGGTCAAGACCTCAAAAAGGTGGTTATGATGAAATTTGAGATCCTTAGAAAACTTTAAGAATTCATTGACATATACAATGACAAATTTGTATCAAAAGGTCATGGAAGATATAACACATAAATGTTTGAACGACAGCTAAGGCATTGCAAAGACCGAAAGGCGTAACACAATACTGGTTCATCAAACATTTTACAAAAGGCTTCCAGAAAGATAATAATATTCAATGTGAGTGGATTGCTTATTTTCCAATTTGGGGATGCCAAGACATGTTCTTACAAAATGGATATGATAAATGGCACTTTTGAACTGTCTGATTGGAAGTTCCTAGAGAGTAATTAAAAATTAATATTACATTGGTTAAGGAACCCTCTGCAAACGTGCAGATTTCCATCATACATAGGAGAATTGGAGATGTGCAGGTTAGTGAAACTACAGGGTGGGCCATTTATATGGATACACCTAAATAAAATGGGAATGGTTGGTGATATTAACTTCCTGTTTGTGGCACATTAGTATATGGGAGGGGGGAAACTTTTCAAGCTGGGTGTTGACCATGGCGGCCATTTTGAAGTCAGCCATTTTGTATCCAACAATTGTTTCAATTTTTTCAATGGGAAGAGGGTCATGTGACACATCAAACTTATCGAGAATTTCACAAGAAAAACAATGGTGTGCTTGGTTTTAACATTACTTTATTCTTTCATGAGTTATTTACAAGTTTCTGACCACTTATAAAATGTGTTCAAAGTGCTGCCCATTGTCTTGGATTGTCAATGCAACCCTGTTCTCCCACTCTTCACACACTGATAGCAACACCGCAGAAGAAATGCTAGCACAGGCTTCCAGTATCCGTAGTTTCAGTTGCTGAACATCTCGTATCTTCACAGCATAGACAATTGCCTTCAGATGACCCCAAAGATAAAAGTCTAAGAGGGTCAGATTGGGAGACCTAGGGGGCCATTCAACTGGCCCACGACGACCAATCCACTTTCCAGGAAACTGTTCATCTAGGAATGCTCGGACCTGACACCCATAATGTCACCCATGACTTGTAAATAACTCATGAAATAATAAAGTAACGTTAAAACCAAGCACACCATTGTTTTTCTTGTGAAATTCTCGATAAGTTTGATGTGTCACATGACCCTCTTCCCATTGAAAAAACTAAAGTTGGATACAAAATGGCTGACTTCAGAATGGTCAACACCCAGCTTGAATAGTTTCCCCCCTCCCATATACTAATGTGCCACAAACAGGAAGTTAATATCACCAACCATTCCCATTTTATTTAGGTGTATCCATATAAATGGCCCACCCTGTAGAGAAATTACCAGCCACCATGGGCACAGGAGGAGTCATCATGGGGGGGGGGTGGTAAGTGAAGCCTGGAGTTGATCAATGCGAGAGGATAATCCCTGAAGAAATTGGATAATACAATCATGATTCTCTTCTTGCTTATTTACCCCAACTGTGAGCTGTCTCATAGGGCCGACAGGCAGTGGTACATATTGAGGATTCATGGCCAGAACAAACAGTAATGAGAATGTAATCCTATAGATGGCACTAGAAGTTAACATTAGCTCATCCAGGGGCGCAGAGCCTAATAGACTTCTAGTATTTACCCGGGACCTTTGGGAGGAGGTATGGACTTTGCAGCGTAAAGCCCGCCGGTCCCAGTTTCCTGGATATCCTAGGTGTAAAAGATATACCAAGGTAAGGTACAAAATATGATCCAAGGAATAATCAGGCTAGCAGAGGTCAGAGTTTTAGGCAATGCAGCAAGGCCAAACACATGGTAAGGGGCTCAAGAAAAAACAGCAAGGTTAAACAATCCAGGTCAGGAACAGGTAATCCAAATAGAACAAGGTAATAAGGCAAGGGCACAGGAACCAGCAACAGGGGGAATTAACATGTTGTTCTGGCAATGATACAGAAACTGATACAGGTTTATAAAGGGAGGTGAGTGATGACATCATAGAGGGAGTGTCAGGGGTATGACCAATCACAGGGGATTGATTGGAAGAAAAAGAAAGTTCAGAAGTGAGCGGGTATCGCCAGTAACATAGATCAGCAGGTACCGACATTAATGAACTGTGGGGGCAGGTCTCGTACAAAGGAATCTTTGACAATAAATAGCAAAAACATATAAGTTTGTTACATACATCATGCTGGTTTTATGTTCATGGCCTATTATAGCAATATTGAAGAACATTATATGAACAACTGGAAGCCCTAGGAATAAAAATTCACATATTTGGTGAAATTACAGTCAAAAATGTATAAGTACAAGTGAAAACTTTTCCTTCTATGAGAATCATTCCTTTTATTAGTAAGAATGCCTCAATAATTCTAAATTTACAGGGTTTCCCAACAGCTCATCATCAGACACAGCCAAGACCCTTAAAGCAGTTGTCTTGTTTAGAAAACTCAATTTCAAACGTCCATTTAGGACCCTTATCTATCAGCCAGAGCAGAGATATTTGATAAAGAGCATTTCTTGCCCAGTAAGTCCACCCATTGGACATCCCATTGATTTCAACTTTATTTCCCTTTCGATGGACCTGCAGGGGAATTGAATAGTTGTTGTGAGCTTCCCTCATTGATTATTGATGATCACTGGGGATACAAATAGCTGGAAACCATGTGATTAGCTTATCGTCAGGGGACCCTTCTAGCAAAATGGGATTGTCCAAAGCGACCCCTCTAAGACTAGCACTTGAGGACAGTATGTATTAAGAGCTACATTAAAAGGGGAGGTAAACTTTAAAAAAAAAAAAAATTAACGTGTTACCGAGACATGTCAGAAGATGTTAGTGCTCTTTGAACCCTACTGAACGCTATGGTCTGTGACACTCCTTTGAGCAATGTTCCTCTTGTCTTCTGATATATGAATCACCAAGTCTCTAGTTGAAATTTCCTATTCACGGCAAAGGACCTGTAATGCACATGGTCACAGGGGACAGACAGCCCACCAATGAAATCTTCTGACATGTCTCAGTAGGCTGCATCAGGGACTGACCGCAATTACATAAGGTAGGACCCCTCGTCCACTTTACTACATTGCCAAGTCGTCGATGCAAAGGGTCCTGATTCCCATATAGTTTCACTTTGCTAAACGTAACACGCTCCATAATGTTGTAGGGCCCATATCTTTCACCTAATTTAAACAATATGGCCCAACCAAACTGGAGAAACCGTGACCCTCACCTCCCTATTCCTGGCTGCTGTGGATTAAGTAGAGGTCATGCTGCAGTAATGTCTGTATGCATGGGGAAGGCAGAGATTTAGGTGGGGCTGTCTTTAGTGTCTGCCAGTCTGAGTCCGCAGCAACTGCCAGTGCAGCAGAAAGAACTATGTAGGAGGGAGGCCAGGGAACCGGGAACTGCTGAAGCAAATTTTCTCTGCGCAGTTTGTGTCTTTTCTTCTGCGCAGACTGTAGCTTCAGTGGAATATTTTTTAATGGTCAATTTTTTATCTCCCCATAGAGATGCTGTTGGCTTCCCCCCACAGAACCCATAACACCTACTGCCCCCGACTCTTTGCCTCTATAATACGTTTTTTATAGACTCTCTTTTTTCTTTTTCAAGTTTGTTTTTGCTGTGCTATCCATAAATAATAACAAATACACCTATGTATATGACACAAAAAACATTTTCGCCCGCTCTATACACTGCTGTCCATTGCTTTGTTTTCTCTAAGGTCACATTAACTACATTCCAAAACGTTGTAGTGTCTCTTTCTAGCACCTTCTAGCAACAGGTGGGATAAAGAATAAACATCTCTCAATAATGAAAACGAGAAGGTACCTGTCATTATCTAAGGATTGTCTACTTAGCCAGGAAATAATTGTGTTGTGCAGACAGAAGAAAGATGTTGCTCTCCTATCATAATGTTAACATCATTATGGATTATGCTTAAAGTCATAATAGGCTAATTTAGTACTGTTGTATAAATTATTGGTATATTTAAACATAATAGAGGTATTTTAATATGGTCCACTGGGAAACCCAGGTGTTTAGATCAGCTTAAAAATAATAACCCCCTCCCCTACTGTGAGCTTTCTTTTCACAATAAGCTCAGCTTTTATTCTTGGTAATAAAGACTATCTCCGACAGGAAATTATCCACCTGATTGGCCTTTACAAGGCCTGGAGAGTAGAGATTCTGAGCTTGAGAGGTTATTAGTGGACAGCCATGTGATTAACCTTAGCTGGCCTGTATCTTTTCACACTTGGTTAACAGCTTCCATTGTTGTTCTTCAGTGTCCTAAGGAAGCAGTTTATTGGCAGTATTAAAATGCTTAGGCATGAATACCAAGGAGCAAGCCTTCTATAAACCATCCCAGGGCAGCCCTCAGTGATAGAAAAGGTATTGCTTTCATCTGACCCACTGAGGAATTACATCACTTTTACCAGAACCAGTAGTTAATTTGCCAGTTGTGTGTATATATAAATATATACACACAACTGGCAAATTATATATATATTATATTATATATATATATATATATATATATATATATATATATATATATATATATATATATATATATATATACAGTGAAGGAAATAAGTATTTGATCCCTTGCTGATTTTGTAAGTTTGCCCACTGTCAAAGACATGAACAGTCTAGAATTTTTAGGCTAGGTTAATTTTACCAGTGAGAGATAGATTATATAAAAACAAAAAAAAAAGAAAATCACATTGTCAAAATTAAATATATTTATTTGCATTGTGCACAGAGAAATAAGTATTTGATCCCTTTGGCAAAAAAGACTTAATACTTGGTGGCAAAACCCTTGTTGGCAAACACAGCAGTCAGACATTTTTTGTAGTTGATGATGAGGTTTGCAAACATGTTAGATGGAATTTTGGCCCACTCCTCTTTGCAGATCATCTGTAAATCATTAAGATTTCGAGGCTGTCGCTTGGCAACTCGGATCTTCAGCTCCCTCCATAAGTTTTAGATGGGATTACGGTCTGGAGACTGGCTAGACCACTCCATGACCTTAATGTGCTTCTTTTTGAGCCACTCCTTTGTTGCCTCGGCTGTATGTTTCAGGTCATTGTCGTGATGGAAGACCCAGCCACGAGCCATCTTTAATGTCCTGGTGGAGGGAAGGAGGTTGTCACTCAGGATTTGACTGTACATGGATCCATCCATTCACCCATTGATGCGGTGAAGTAGTCCTGTGCCCTTAGCAGAGAAACACCCCCAAAACATAATGTTTCCACCTCCATGCTTGACAGTGGGGACGGTGTTCTTTGGGTCATAGGCAGCATTTCTCTTCCTCCAAACACGGCGAGTTGAGTTAATGCCAAAGAGCTCAATTTTAGTCTCATCTGAGCACAGCACCTTCTCCCAATCACTCTCAGAATCATCCAGATGTTCATTTGCAAACTTCAGACGGGCCTGTACATGTGCCTTCTTGAGCAGGGGGACCTTGCGGGCACTGCAGGATTTTAAACCATTACGGCGTAATGTGTTACCAATGGTTTTCTTGGTGACTGTGGTCCCAGCTGCCTTGAGATCATTAACAAGTTCCCCCCGTGTAGTTTTCGGCTGAGCTCTCACCTTCCTCAGGATAAAGGATACCCCACGAGGTGAGATTTTGCATGGAGCCCCAGATCGATGTCGATTGGCAGTCATTTTGTATGTCTTCCATTTTCTTACTATTGCACCAACAGTTGTCTCCTTCTCACCCAGCGTCTTACTTATGGTTTTGTAGCCCATTCCAGCCTTGTGCAGGTCTATGATCTTGTCCCTGACATCCTTAGAAAGCTCTTTGGTCTTGTCCATGTTGTAGAGGTTAGAGTCAGACTGATTAATTGAGTCTGTGGACAGGAGTCTTTTATACAGGTGACCATTTAAGACAGCTGTCTTTAATGCAGGCACCAAGTTGATCTGGAGCGTGTAACTGGTCTGGAGGAGGCTGGGAACTCTTAATGGTTGGTAGGGGATCAAATACTTATTTCTCTGTGCACAATGCAAATAAATATATATAATTTTGACAATGTGATTTTCTGTTTTTTTTTAAATATAATTTATCTCTCACTGGTAAAATTAACCTAGCCTAAAAATTCTAGACTGTTCATGTCTTTGACAATGGGCAAACTTACAAAATCAGCAAAGGATCAAATACTGATTTCCTTCACTGCATATATATATATATATATATATATATATATATATATATATATATATATAATTTATGTATACACGCAACTGGCAAATTAACTACTGGTGAAATTAACTATTGGTGAAGTTAACTATTGGTGAATAAACACACCACTTTTTTTCAACAATTTCCTTGGCGTGCTGCCTCTTAATTTTTTGGGGATCTCATTAACAAGGGTTCCTAGCCTCAACCTAGGAGGCCTGCACCCACTGCTGTCGCTGTGCTGCTTTACTCTTTTTCTCATTTTATATACAGTATATATACAGTTAGGTCTAGAATTATTTGGACAGTGACACAATCTTCATGATTTGGGCTCTGAAAGCCAGCACATTGGATTTGATATAGAACAACTGAGATGCAATTGAAGTGTAGACTTTCAGGTTTAGGGCTTATTCAGACGAACGGGATATACGTCCGTGCAACGCACGTGATTTTCAAGCGCGTCGCACGGACCTATATTAGTCTATGGGGCCGTGCAGACAGTTGCGTGATTTTTACGCAGTGTGAGTCCGCTGCGAAAAACTCACGACATGTCCGTTCTTTGTAGGTATTTCGCGCATAACGCACCCATTGAAGTCAATGGGTGCGTGAAAATCACGCATGCCACACGGAAGCACTTCCGTGGGACGCGCGTGATTTGCGCAACAGCAGTGAAAAGGATGAATGAAAACAGAAAAGCGCCACGTGCTTTTCTGTTTACAAACATCCAAACGGAGTGTCATAATGATGGCGGCTGCGCGAAAAGCACATAGCCGAGCATCATATAGTGATGACACACGGAGCTGCTAAGTGCCTTTTGCGCACGCAAAACGCAGCGTTTTTTGCGTGCACAAAACGCACACGCTCGTGTGAATCCGGCCTTAATTCGAGGGGTTAAACAAAAATATCCTGTGAAACGTTTAGAAATTGCAACCATTTTTCTACACAGCCTCCTTATTTCAGGGGCTCAAAAGTAATTGGACAAATTAACATTACCATAAATAAAATGTTTTTTTTAATACTTTGTAGAGAATCCTTTGCAGGCAATGACTGGCTGAAGTCTGAACTCATGGATATCACCAAACGCTGGGTGATGCTTTGCCAGGCCTTTACTGCAACTGTCTTCAGTTGTCGCTTGTTTGTGGGTATTTCTGTCTTAAAGAGGCTCTGTCACCAGATTTTGCAGCCCCTATCTGCTATTGCAGCAGATAGGCGCTGCAATGTAGATTACAGCAACGTTTTTATTTTTAAAAAACGAGCATTTTTGGCCAAGTTATGACCATTTTTGTATTTATGCAAATGAGGCTTGCAAAAGTACAACTGGGCGTGTTGAAAAGTAAAAGTACAACTGGGCGTGTATTATGTGTAGACTTAGACACTGATAAACCTACTTCCAGGAGAGTGTTCTTCACTTGGGTAGATGTTGTGAAGGGGTTTTCTTCACCATGGAAAGGATTCTGCGATCATCCACCACTGTTTTCTTCCGTGGATGTCCTGGCCTTTTGGAGTTCACGACATCACCGGTGCAATCTTTTTTTTTTTTCCAAGAATGTACCAAACTTTTGATTTGGCCACTCCTAACATTTGTGCTATCTCTATGATGGATTTCTTAATTTTTTTCAGCCCAACGATGGTCTGTTTCTGTTATGGCAGGAAGGAGGTGAAGGGAACAAGTGAGCCCTAATCTACCCACCGCCCTGTCCCTGCCTACTTGCAACGACCCGCCCTAGGCGACGGGGTACAACTTGGCGGCGGTCCCTACGCTGTCTAAGTGCAAGGGAATACAAACAGGGAACAAGCAAGGGAAGGGGCAGTAGCCCACGGAACGCCGCGAGGAAACGGAGTGGTGAATGAGCCAGTCAGGATCAGGATGTAGTGGAGTATACAAACGGGAGCACGGAGCAGGAAGCAAGCCAGGGGCAGAGCGAAGCAGGATAAACTGAACTGAAGCAAGGCAGAAGCATGGCAGAAGCAGGCTGGAGCAAGGCAGCAGTGGGGCCAGGAATCCAAGAAGAATAACAAGCAAAGAGGAAGAGAAAACGGCAGGTATAAATGGACAGGGGGCGGAGCTAACTCCGACTGACCAGGCCGCGATAGGCTCTCCCACTCCTGAGCCTGCCACCCTGATTGGTGGGAGCCGGTGTCAGTCTCAGAGGTCTGGCCTTAGGTGTCGACTGATTAATCCTGGGAGTATACCCAGACGTAGTGCCTGGCAGATCCTTTACAGTTTCACTTGTATTGAGAGCTCCTTTGACCTCATGTTGTGGGTTCACAGCAACAGCTTCCAAATGCTAATTCCACACCTGGAATCAACTCCAGACCCTTTTACCTGCTTAATTGATGATGAAATAACGAGGAAATAGCCCATACAGCCCGTTAAATAGCTTTTGAGACAATTGTCCAATTACCTTTCGTCGCTTGAAAAAGAGGCAGCTACCTATTAAAGAGCTGTAATTCCTAAACCCTTCCTCAAATTAGGATGTGAATACCCTCAAATGAAAGCTGAGAGTCTGTACTTTAAGGCATATTGATTATATATCTTGGTAAACAGCTAAAATACCAAAACTCGTGTCACTGTCCAAATAATTCTGGACCTATATATATATAGATATATATATATATATATATATATATATATATATATATATACATATATATATATATATATATATATATATACATATATATATATATATATATATATATACATATATATATATATATATATATATATATATATACACACACACAGTATAAAAAAACTGCAAAAGGCACATGGCTAAGTGTAAAAATATGAATTTTGGTGGTTTTACATCTGTTTGCTGCAGTGGCGGATTAAGTAGACCATGGGCCCTGGGCTGTTACCCAAACTTGGGCCCCCCTTCCGCACCGCCGCCCTGCCGCGCCATAACTATTTTTAACACTACTTTTTTGGGCAAGCATTAACAGTGTTACGATTTCCCTTGTCACAGGGCTGTGTCCCTACATACTGACAGTATCACACTGTGCTGGGACACATCCTCCTGACAAGGGGAATTGTCTATCAGTCCTGGACTGCACAAAGACTTTTTGTGAAATACAAGGATTTCCTATAATAAACATGTCAGGAGAGGTGACAGATTCTCTATAAATCTAGTGACTCACAGGTGACGACGTCTCAGATTCTAGTAGTTTTTTTCCTCTTTTCTTCTCCATCCGGTCCAGCGCTCATGACTTCTCCCGGCCATGACACATTTCTGCAGAATTTGCCACTCAGACGTCTCCTCACTTTTCCAACATTTCCACACCTATAAACGAAAATAAAGTTATCATGGTGCCACATACTGTACCCCTAAATATAATAGCACCAAACACTGCACGCCTGAATATAATAATACCACACACTGTAAAACATACACACAGCCCCCTGTACATAGTGCCACACACAGCCCCTGTAGATATTACACACCCCCATAGATATCGCCATACACAGCCCCCTCTATATATCACACATCCCCCCCTTAGAGAGCGTTACACTCAGCCCCCTATAGATAGTGCCATACAGCCCCCCTGTAGAGAGCGCCACACAGCCCTCCCCCTCTTGTAAATAGCAACAAAAAGCCCCCCTATAAAGAGCGCCACACACATACCACTGTGGATAGCATTACACAGCCCCCCCTTGTATATAGTGCTACACAGCCCTCCCTTTTGTATATAGTGCCACACAGCACTCCCCCTTGTATATAGTGCCACACAGCGCTCCCCCTTGTATATAGTGCCACACAGCGCTCCCACTTGTATATAGTGCCACACAGCGCTCCCCCTTGTATATAGTGCCTCACAGCGCTCCCCCTTGTATATAGTGCCACAAGGTTATGTACACATTTAAAAACGTTATATTATATATATATATATATATATATATATATATATATATATATATATATATACATATATATAATGTATGTGTGTGTATCAGTGTGATTGATTGATTGATTTTATTAAAAAATATTTTTACTTTTTGAGATACAGCTGCTTTGTATCCTGTATCCGTCAGGTCAGCAGGACTGACAGGATCAGTGACACGCAGGATCCACCTCAAATCTATCATATCTAAGATTATAATTGAGCGCAGAGCCCGTTTCACTGATCCCTTAAAGGGATCCTGTCATCAACATCTTACCTGTTAAACTCACCTGACCCCTCAATGGCCGCAGCTGTCCAGAGTTCATTCCTGTTCTCTTCTTTCCTGAAGTCCTCCTCTGTCAGTAAATATAGTCGTTTAAACTTTTCCCGCCTTTTATGGTAATTATTTTTCCCTCTGGGATGCAGCTTTTTAACCACGCCCACTGCCACCACCTGTCCGGCCCTGACTGGCTAAGGAGCTATCAATCAAAAAGAAGGAGGTGGAGTCCACTCTGAGATGCTGGAGGAATGAAAATCTGACTCTTTTCAGATGAAGATTTGACTCTTTTCTGCTCATTTGCATATGGCTTGGGACCACTGAAAAACGGAATACTAAAGCTACAGAGCTTACTTAGAACATATTTATAGCTTAGATGACAATGATTTTTCACCCGCTTTCACAAGGTATTGCTGGCTTTATAGCTAAAATGCTGGTGACAGGATCCCTTTAAGCCTGCTGACCTGACGGATACAGGATACAAGCAGCTGTATCTCAAAAAGTGAAAATATTTTTTAACAAAACGTAATTACAAAGTTGCACCAAACACACATTTTTATTAAAAAAAATAAAAATATATATATATAATAACTGCTGAGAGCTCTATGGGGGGGGAAGAGTTATACTTCAAGGGGGTCTAACCATCTGACTGCAGGCAGAGGGCCCTAGGAATAATCCCGCCTTCCCCCATAGGGTCCTCAGTAGTTACTATACTGCAAGGGGGGGTTGAGCGTCTAACTGACTGAAGAGAGCTCTATGGGGGGAAACTATTATCCCCCCCCCATAGAGCTAGCTGCCGTCAGTTAGATGGTTAGCCCTCCCCCTTACTGCATAATCCCCCACCTAGCGTCGGCCAGTGACTTTAACTAGTTCAGGACTGCGCTATTTTGAGCCTTCAGGACCAGACACTGTTTAGCCATTTTTAGCACGTGTTAGTTAAATGGCTATAACTTTTTTATTTTTTGGGCTAACGACGTGATTTTTGCGAAGTTTTTTCCAGAGACAATGCAGGTTTCGTTTTTTATCGTTTTTATACACACCTTTTTTGCTATTTTAAAATTTTTATTCATAAAGTTTGAAAATAATAGTAAAAAAATAAGCTTTTTTACATTTCAGCTATTTTTTTTTGGTAATAACATAGTTTTACCCTAAAATAGACCTTTTATTTGTAATCGTCATTATTTACCGTAAATTTTAATATATTACATGTCTATATTAGGGTAATTGGGTCAGCGCTAGCGTTACAACAATGATTGGCAGGGGGAATGTAATGGCAGGGGGGGTAGGGAAACAGACAGTGAGCCCTAATCTACCCACCACTCAGTCCCTGCCTACTTGCAACGACCCGCCCTAGGCGACGGGGTACAACTGGGCGACGGTCCCTACGCTCAGTAGGTGCACGACAGACAAATAGACAAGGGGACACAAGCAAAGGGAAATGGGGCAGTTGCCCACGGCAACACCGTGAGCAACAAGAGAGGTGAACGAGCCGAGTCAAACCAGGAATGTATGAGGTACCAAACGCAGAGCAGGAGAGTAGTCAGTAAGCCGGGGTCAGTATGAAGCAAGGTCAAATAGCTAGGAGCTGCAGCAAGGCCAGGAAACCACGCGAGAAGAATCACAAGCAAAGGAGGAACAGGAAAGGCAGGTATAAATAGACAGAGGGCGGGAGCTAGCTCTGTCTGGCCAGGCTGTGATAGGCTCTCCCACTCCTAAGCCTGCTATCCTGAGTGGTGGAAGATGGAGTCAGTCTCAGAGACATAGAACCAGGTGCAGACTGATTACCCATGGGCGTATACACAGAAGTTGTGCCTGGCAGATCCTTTACAGTACCCCCCCTTTTATGAGGGGCCCCCGGACCCTTTCTAAGTGGACCTGGTTTATTGGGGAAACGAAGGTGGAACTTCCTGACCAATACCCCAGCGTGAACATCCCGGGTGGGTACCCAAGTCCTCTCCTCAGGCCCGTATCCTCTCCAATGGACCAGGTACTGGAGGGAGCCTTGGACCATCTTGCTGTCCACAATCTTGGCCACCTCGAATTCCACCCCCTCAGGGGTGAGAACGGGAACAGGAGGTTTAATCGAGGGAGCCCAGGACGGGGAGCAGCATTTAAGGAGGGAGGCATGAAATACGTAGTGTATACGAAAAGATGGGGGAAACTCCAGTCGGAAGGAGACAGGATTGAGGACTTCAATGACCTTATATGGCCCTATAAACCGGGAAGCAAACTTCTTGGACGGGACCTTAAGGCGCAAGTTCTTAGATGATAACCACACCAGATCCCCGACCATAAACAAGGGGTTAGCAGAACGTCTTCTATCAGCCTGAGTTTTTTGTATACTCTGGGACGCCTCTAGGTTCTTCTGAACCTGGGCCCAGACTGTGCACAGTTCCCGATGAACGACCTCTACCTCGGGATTGTTGGAACTACCAGGTGAAACGGAGGAGAACCGTGGATTAAACCCAAAATTACAGAAAAAGGGGGAGACCCCTGACGAGTTACTGACCCGGTTATTAAGGGAAAATTCGGCGAGGGGAATGAATGAGACCCAATCATATTGACAGTCAGAGATAAAACACCTTAAATATTGTTCTAGAGACTGATTAGTCCTCTCAGTTTGGCCATTAGTTTCAGGATGGAAGGCAGAGGAGAAGGACAGATCAATCTCCAACTTTTTACAGAAGGCTCTCCAAAACAATGAAACAAATTGTACCCCTCTGTCCAAAACAATATTGACAGGGACCCCATGGAGACGCAGGATGTGTTTGACAAACAAGGTAGCTAATGTCTTAGCATTGGGTAGTTTCTTGAGGGGCACAAAGTGGCACATCTTACTAAAGCGGTCTACTACCACCCACACCACCGACTTGCCTTGAGATGGAGGCAAATCGGTGATAAAATCCATGGTCCAAGGTCTCTGGGGAATGGGCAAAGAATGTAGTAAGCCCGCTGGTCGGGACCTGGGAGTCTTGGACCTGGCACAAACCTCACAAGCGGCGACGTAGGCCTTAACGTCTTTAGGCAACCCAGGCCACCAATAGTTTCTGGCAATGAGGTGTTTGGTACCCAGGATGCCTGGATGACCAGATAGTGCGGAGTCATGATTTTCCCTAAGTACCCTTAGCCAGAGTTGCAGGGGAACAAACAGCTTGTTCTCAGGAAGGTTCCCGGGAGCTGAACCTTGATCAGCCGCAATTTCAGAGACTAAATCAGAATCAATAGAAGAAATGATTATACCAGGAGGCAAAATACAAGCAGGATCTTCCTCCGAAGGAGGGCTGGCCATGAAGCTACGCGACAGTGCATCGGTCTTAATATTTTTAGACCCAGCCCTATAGGTAACCACAAAGTTGAATCTGGTAAAAAATAGCGCCCATCGAGCTTGTCTCGGGTTTAGCCTCCGGGCAGATTCTAGGAAAACCAGATTCTTGTGGTCGGTAAGGACCGTTACCTGGTGCCTAGCCCCCTCAAGGAAGTGGCGCCACTCTTCAAATGCCCATTTAATGGCTAAGAGTTCGCGGTTGCCAATATCATAGTTACTTTCAGTGGGCGAAAACTTCCTGGAGAAGTAGGCACAGGGACGGAGATGGGTGAGGGACCTCGTTCCCTGGGACAAGACAGCCCCACTCCCACCTCGGATGCGTCAACCTCCATGATAAATGGCTCCATTTGGTTGGGCTGGACCAGCACCGGAGCCGAGATAAAGCACTTCTTAAGGACCTCAAAAGCCTGGACAGCCTCAGGAGGCCAGTGGAGGAGATCAGCACCTTTGCGAGTGAGGTCCGTAAGAGGCTTAGCGATGACCGAGAAGTTAGCAATAAATCTCCTGTAATAATTAGCGAACCCCAAGAAACGCTGTAACGCCTTCAGGGAGGAAGGTTATACCCATTCCACCACAGCCTGGTCCTTGGCGGGGTCCATGCGGAATTCATGAGGAGTGAGGATTTGACCCAAAAATGGTATCTCTTGCACCCCAAACACACATTTTTCGGTCTTAGCAAACAGTTTGTTTTCCCGAAGGACCTGGAGCACCTTCCTGACATGCTCAATGTGGGAGGACAAGTCCTTGGAAAACACGAGTATGTCATCAAGGTACACTGCAAGAAATACCCCCAGGTAATCCCTTAAAATCTAATTTATGAAATTCTGGAAGACCGCGGGGGCATTACACAACCCAAAGGGCATGACGAGGTATTCTAAATGACCTTCGGGCGTGTTAAACGCAGTCTTCCACTCATCCCCCTCTTTGATGCGGATAAGGTTATACGCCCCCCGTAGATCAAACTTAGAGAACCATTGGGCCCCCTGGACTTGATTAAAGAGATCAGGAATCAAAGGAAGGGGATACTGGTTCCTTACAGTGACCTTATTCAAGTTACGGTAGTTAATGCATGGCCTAAGACCACCATCCTTATTCCCTACGAAGAAGAAGCCAGCACCTACCGGAGAAGTAGAGGGGCGAATGTAACCCTTGGCCAGGCATTCCTGGATATAGTCTCTCATGGCTTCACGTTCGGGACAAGAAAGGTTAAATATCCTACCCTTAGGGAGCTTAGCTCCTGGTACCAAATCGATAGCGCAATCGTATTCTCTATGAGGAGGTAACACTTCGGAGGCCTCCTTAGAGAAAACATCGGCGAAGTCCTGAACAAACTCAGGTAGCGTGTTCACCTCCTCAGGGGGAGAAATAGAATTAACAGAAAAACATGACGTCAAGCATTCATTACCCCATTTGGTAAGCTCCCCAGTATTCCAGTCAAACGTGGGATTATGCAACTGCAACCAGGGAAGGCCTAAAACCAAATCGGACGATAATCCCTGCATCAACAGTACAGAGCACTGCTCCAAATGCATGGAGCCAACAAGGAGTTCAAAAACAGGGGTATGCTGAGTAAAATAACCATTAGCAAGAGGAGTGGAGTCGATACCCACTACCGGGACATGTTTAAGCAAATCAATCAAAGGCATAGCTAGAGACATAGCAAATTCCACAGACATGATATTAGCAGAAGACCCTGAATCCACGAAGGCACTGCCGGTAGCAGACCTACCACCAAAAGAGACCTGAAAAGGAAGCAAGATTTTATTACGTTTCATATTTACGGGAAATACCTGTGCGCCCAAGTGACCTCCCCGATGATCACTTAGGCGCGGAAGTTTTCCGGCTGCTTATTCTTACGCCTAGGACAGGTGTTCACTTGATGTTTGTCATCCCCACAATAGAAGCAGAGACCATTCTTCCTGCGGAACTCTCTACGTTGTCGGGGGGACACGAAGGCCCCGAGTTGCATAGGTACCTCCGAGTCTTCCGTGGAAGAGCGAAGCAACGGGACCTCGGGAGGCATCATGGGGGAGTCAGAGGGGAAAACACAAAACCGTTCAAGTTGTCGTTCCCTGAGACGTCGGTCAAGTCGTACCGCTAAAGCCATAACCTGGTCTAAGGAGTCAGAACAGGGATAGCTAACTAGCAGGTCTTTCAGGGCGTTCGACAGACCCAACCTAAACTGGCACCTTAAGGCAGGGTAATTCCACCGAGAAGCTACGCACCACTTCCTAAAGTCAGTGCAATACTCCTCCACAGGTCTCTTACCCTGATGTAAGGTCACCAGCTGACTCTCGGCAAAGGCAGTCCTGTCAGTCTCGTCATAAATGAGTCCGAGAGCAGAAAAGAAACGGTCAACGGAGGAAAGTTCAGGGGCGTCAGGAGCCAGGGAGAAGGCCCATTCTTAAGGCCCTTCCTGGAGCCGGGACATAATTATACCCACCCGCTGGCTCTCAGAACCTGAGGAGTGGGGCTTTAAGCGAAAGTAGAGCTTACAACTCTCCCGAAAGGAGATAAAAGTCCTCCGGTCCCCTGAGAACCGGTCAGGCAACTTGAGGTGGGGTTCAAGAGGTGAGGTGAGGGGTACTACCATGGCGGCGTCAGGCTGGTTGACCCTCTGAGCCAGGGCCTGGACCTGTAGGGAGAGACCCTGCATTTGCTGAGCCAGGGTCTCAAGGGGGTCCATAATAGAGTGAGGGACCAGGGTAGCCTAGGTATATGGGCTTGTGATTATGTAATGGCAGGGGGGGTAGGGAAACAGACAGTGAGCCCTAATCTACCCACCACTCAGTCCCTGCCTACTTGCAACGACCCGCCCTAGGCGACGGGGTACAACTGGGCGACGGTCCCTATGCTCAGTAGGTGCACGACAGACAAACAGACAAGGGGACACAAGCAAAGGGAAATGGGGCAGTTTCCCACGGCAACACCGTGAGCAACAAGAGAGGTGAACGAGCCGAGTCAAACCAGGAATGTACGAGGTACCAAACGCAGAGCAGGAGAGTAGTCAGTAAGCTGGGGTCAGTATGAAGCAAGGTCAAATAGCTAGGAGCTGCAGCAAGGCCAGGAAACCACATGAGAAGAATCACAAGCAAAGGAGGAACAGGAAAGGCAGGTATAGACAGAGGGCGGGAGCTAGCTCCGTCTGGCCAGGCTGCGATAGGCTCTCCCACTCCTAAGCCTGCCATCCTGAGTGGTGGAAGATGGAGTCAGTCTCAGAGACATAGAACCAGGTGCAGACTGATTACCCATGGGTGTATACACAGAAGTTGTGCCTGGCAGATCCTTTACAGGGAACGTTTTTTTTGGGGTGAGTATTTTATGTGTATTTATTATTACATTTTTTTTTGCACTTTACTATTTTTTTATTATTATGGTCTGTCCCTCAAAGGTCAAAAAAGACCTTTGGGGAACTTTATATATTTTTTTTCTTTCTTTTACGCCATGTTTCTCCACTGTAACTGGGGCTGCACAGCAGCCCCAGTTACAGGGGAAATCAGCCCTCTCATAGTGACGATTGTCACTAATAGGGCTGTGCTGGGTCTAGTAAGGCCCAGCAACAGTCTGCCACTAACGGCATCCCGGCGATCATGTGACCAGTCACATGATCACAGGGAGGAATAGAGACAGCGCCGCTGCTGTCTCTATTCCTGTACACAGCGCTTATTGAGCGCTGTGTAAAAAGACATCGGAGAAGACAGAAGCAGCGAAAGCTGCTTCTATCTTCTCAGGGTCCCCGGCAGTCACTGACAGCCGGAGACCCGATATTAAGCTGCCCGATCACGCGGGCAGCAAGTTAAAACCCGAGCCGTAGAAAGTCTATGGCTCGGGTTTTAAGGACCCGTCCCTGACTGCTGGCCGTAAAAATACAGCCAGCGGTCGGGAACCAGTTGGGCAGGAGGATAAGCCAGTACTCACCTCAGCGACGGTGACCGCCCGCCCGGCTCTTCTCTTCCAGTTTTGGAGCAACAGAACAGCCATCCGTCGCTGTTCTGTTACTCAATGGCGGCGCCCGCACTGTCAAGGAGGCGTGTCCTAAGCCGGCCAATTCCCTGATCCTCCCCATCTTCGTAGCGGCGGTTATCAGCGCTAGCGCGCTGTATAGTTTTGTAAGACGATGTGCGGTTCGGGCTGCCATGGGCCCCCTGGTAGCCTCAGGCCCCGGGCGGCCGCCCGAACCGCCCATATGATAATCCGCCACTGGTTTGCTGCAGGTATGATGTTTGTAATCTTTTTCCTTATTGATCTGAAAAACAAAACAAATAAGAACTGCATTCTAAAATGCATAGTATAACATAGGAAGATGGAAAGAAGACATCACTATGGAAATGTACACCCTGTATTCCAATTGGAGAAAAATATCCGCAAAACATACATGGTTTAAATTTTCGCATGGAATTAATCTTGTGTGTGTTATTAACTTTGTATGTGGAATTTAATCACAGACTTCAATGCTATGTGAAATTAGATAGCCCCTCTATTTTCCATACTGAGTAACCCTTAGTTTGATGATTTTTCTTGGTATTGCAATCCTGCAATCTTTCTTATACCTAGGTTCCCAAATCTGAATAGTAATTGGTTTAGTGGCAAAACTACGGTATGTTCTTGCTATCTATTCCTCTTTATATGCATCACATGATTCTATTTGCCTTGGCAGCAGCTGTCTGGCACTGGCTGCTAAAGTAATGTTTACTCTTCACCAAGTGCTTTTTCTTTATATAAAATATATACTATATATATATTTATATATAATTAAAAAAAGGCAGCAGAGCAGTACTCAAAATGAAGTGATTTATTCACCAGACATAGTCTGGTGAATAAATCACTTCATTTTGAGTGCTGCTTCGCTGCCTTTTTTTAAATTCCGTATCATACAAGGAGAGGTCACTCCGTTTCAGAAGCTTAGCACCAGTAATTTTTCACTGTGCTCCACCCCTGTTGTTAATATATATATATATATATATATATATATATATATATATATATATATATACAGTTAGGTCCATAATTATTTGGACAGTAATACAAGTTTTGTCATTTTAGCTGTTATATTATCAATATGGGCTTAAAGTGCACTCTCAGCTTTAATTTGAGAGTATTCACATCCTAATTTGAGGAAGGGTTTAGGAATCACAGCTGTTTAATATGTAGCTGCGTCTTTTTCAAGGGACGAAAGGTAACTAGACAATTATGTCAAAGGCTATTTAACCCCTGGGCACACCAGGACGCAACTGTACTTCGTGGCAGGAGGTTACTCCGCGCACCACGACGTACCATTACCGCGCGGTTCCCAATGCACACTGACTGTGTGATTTATGCAATTAACCAAAACAAAGACAAGGCCGGAATCGTTATTTTTTGGTCACCAGGCCTCCCAAAATATAGAATAAAAAATTATCAAAAAGTCACATGTACCCCAAAATAGTACCAATAAAGATTACAACAAGCCCCTACACAGCTTTTTTGACTGAAAAATAAAAAAGTTATGGCTCTCAGTATGTGGTGACACAAACATTTTTATTATTTTATAAAAAAAGTTATTTTATTGTGCAAACGCTGCAAAGTATAAATAAAACTATATACATATGGTATCACCATAATCGCATCAACCTGCAGAATAAAGTGAAATGTCAATTATAGCGCACAGTGAACGCCGTAAGAAATAAAGAATTTAAACCGCCAGGATCGTTGTTTTTTTTTGTCAACTTAACTCTAAAGAAATGGTAATAAAAAGGTGTACGTACAAAAAAATTGTATCAATAAATACTACAGCTCGTTCTGCCAAAAATAAGCCCTCACACCATTCAATCGACTAAAAAATAAAAAAGTTCTGGCTCTCAGAATGTGGCGATACAAAACAATTTTTTTTTTAACAAATAGTGTTTTCTTTGTAAAAGTAGTAAAATATAAAATAAACTATATAAATTTGGTATCACCGTAATCGTATTGAGACGCATATTAAAGTTAAGTTGTTGTTTTTACCGCATGGTGAAAGCTGTAAAAACTAAACCCCCCAAAAAAATGGAGGATTCACAGTTTTTTCCAATTTCTGCCAGCAAAGAATTGTATTTTCAATTTCCCAGTACATTAAATGGTACTTTAAATCATGCCAATAGAAACTACAACCCCTCCCGCAAATTATAAGCCCTCACACCACTCTATTGATGGAAAAACAAAAAAGTTATGACACTTAGAAGGCGTGCAGTAAAAAAACAAAAATGAAATAGCAAAAAAAGGATCAGTCCTGAAAGAGTTAATTAATTTCTAATTAAATACATTAATTACCACATGTGGGGTATAGCCATACTCAGGAGAAATTGCTTTACAATTGTTGGGCGGCTTTTTCTCCTTTATCCCTTGTGAAAATGAAAGAATTCAACATTTTAGTGGACAAAAATGTTGATATTCATTTTCACGGCCCAATTCCACTAAATTCTGCAAAAAACCTGTGGAGTCAAAATGCTAACTATACCCCTAGAAAAATTCCTTGAGGGGTGTAGTTTCCAAAATGGGGTCACTTTTGGGGATTTCCACTGTTTTGGTCCCACAGGGGTTTTCAAACACAACATGGCACCATTCCAGCAAAATCTGCACTCCAAAATCCGAATGGTGCTCCTGTCGTGGGTCTAAACATCCGTTTATTACCACAAATGGGGTATTGCCGCAATTGGGAGAAATTGCTTTACAAATGTTGGGGTGCTTTTTCTCCTTTATTCCTTGTAAAAATGTAAAACTTCTACGATTTTCATTTTTACAGACTAATTCAAATTAATTTAGCAAAAAAACTAAGGGGTCAAAATGCTAACTACACCCCTAGATAAATTCCTTGAGGGTGTAGTTTCCAAAATGGGGGAAATTGCGGGGGTTTTACTGTTTTGGCATCACAAGGCCTCTTCAAACCTGACATGGTGCCTAAAATAAATTCTAAAAAAAAAGGAGGCCCCAAAATCCACTAGGTGCTCCTTTGCTTTTAGAAAAATTCTATTTTTTGCACATTTTCTCTGAATTTTGGTGTTTTTCACAAATAAATATTAAACTTGTCGACCAAATTTTTTCAGTAACGTAGAGTACAATATGTCACCTGAAAAAAATCTCACAATCGCTTGGATAGGTATAAGAATTCCAGAGTTATTACCACATAAAGTGACACATGACGTTTGAAAAAATGCCAAAACAGGCTGCGTCCTGAAGGGCTTAATGGGCTTCATGGGCTACTCCCTCGTTAATCCATCACCAATTAAGCAGATAAAAGGTCTGGATTTGATTCCAGATGTGGCATTTGCATTTGGAAGCTGTTGCTGTGAACCCACAACATGAGATCAAAGGAGCTCTCAATGCAAGTGAAACAGACCATCGTTAGGTTGAAAAAATAAAGAAATCCATCAGAGAGATAGCACAAATGTTAGGAGTGGCCGAATCAAAAGTTTGGTACATTCTTGAAAAAAAATAGCGCAACTTGTGAACTCCAAAAGGCCTGAACGTCCACGGAAGACAACAGTGGTGGATGATCACAGAATCCTTTCCATGGTGAAGAAAAAAAAAATTCACAACATCTACCCAAGTGAAGAACACTCTCCTGGAAGTAGGTGTATCAGTATATAAGTCTACCATAAAGAGAAGACTTCATGGGAGCAAATACAGAGGGTTCACCACAAGGTGCAAACCATTCATCAGCCTCTAAATTAGAAAGGCCAGATTAGACTTTGCCAAACAACATGTATTGAAGCCAGCCCAGTTCTGGAACAGCATTCTTTGGACAGATGAAACTAAGATCAACCTGTACCAGAATGATGGGAGGAAGAAAGTATGGAGAAGACTTGGAACAGCTCATGATCCAAAGCACACCACATCCTCTGTAAAACATGGTGGAGGCAGTGTGATGGCATGGACATGCATGGCTGCCAAAGGCACTGGGTCACTAGTGTTTAGTGTTCAGGAAAATACTTTCTGCTCAGATTCAACCAAATGCAGCAAGGTTGATTGGACGTCGCTTCACAATACAGATAGACAATGACCCAAATCATACTGCGAAAGCAACCCAGGAGTTTTTTATTTTTTTTAAAAAAACTTTGTTTATTGATTTTACAGTTTTACTTGCAAACATTTCAATATACAAAAGACAAGTTGCAATAGACATATACAGTCATAAAGAAATTACAGCAGATCACATCAAAATAGAGCACAAATCTACATAGACAAGTAGATTCCAATGCAATGGCAAATAAAAACAGTAAACATATCCATCATAGTACCAATACTCCACCCAAGTAAAGTATTATCATATAATAAGGCAAAGGAGCAGAAACCCATCCCAATAGATCCACTAAATTTGTGAAGGTGTTGGAAGTATTAGACACCCAAACATCTATTGAAACCATCAGGGTCAGATAGGAAATTAAGCCAGGGGAGCCAAATTCTATAGTATTTACCCATATTGCATTGTGCCAGATAGCTCAATTCTTCCAATCTGGACATTTGTGCTATTTTCTGTAGCCAATGAGCAACAGATGGAGGACCATCTTTGCGCCAATACAAGGGGATCATAGCTTTCGCCGCTAACACTAAATGTGACCATAGAATCCCTCTAGAAGCTGATGAGGAATCAGGCAGTACATTTTGTTTGTGACATCTCCAGCATAACGGGGAAATAGAGAAACCTATTTTGTGAAGCAATACCCGAGTTTTGTACCACCTGCTCACTAACTTAAAAGAGGTTTCTTGTAGGCTAATGCATCTAGAAGTACCTCAAATAAACCTGTAAATTTGTTGTATGTTGGTAGAAGTCAATTTAACATTAAGTTCCTTTTCCCAAGAGCTAATATATTGTTGTGGTATCTCTATGTTCTAAGTGACAAGTTTCTTATATATCAAAGAGACGGATTTGGGAATCGTTGTGGAGGAAGACAGCAAGGACTCAAACCACGTCAATGGCCTAACAATGGAACCCTGATGAAGTAAAAAAAATTATAACTCGATAACAATTGCATATAATGCAAATAATGAAAGCGTAACTGTGGAAATTTTGCGTGTAAAAGTGCCAAGGAGGGGAAATCACAATTGTTTACTATATCTCCTATCGACACTTCCCTTAATTCCGCAAAAAAACGGGGAGGTAGTATTACCTCAAAAAATCTCGGAGACCCATCAGATCCCCCAAGCTAATCAGTGGTGATGGAGTGGGACAAATGTCTGTCTCAGATGATAACTTTTTCCACACTTCTAGTGTCGCTTTCGTGAGCAAATTAGCATAAGAAACCCCCAGGCAAGACATAGCAGAGCGCAACATGGCTTGAGTCAAAGATCTCCCACACATGTCTTCTTCAATAGAGACATAGAGTTTAGAGCGAGAGGTGCCACACCAATCCATAATTCTACTCAAATGAATGGCTTGATAAAAAAATGTAGTGTCTGTGAAATTGATACCTCCCAACACTTTCGGCCCAGTCAAAGTATTATGAGCCAACCTATGCCCTCCCTTGTTCCAAACAAAACTCAACAAATTGCCTTGGAGTTTTTGGAAGAAATGTTGCGGAAGAAAAATGGCAGAATCTGTAATAAATAAGTCAACTTGGGAATGATCAACATCTTAAGAAGATTACACCTTCCCATCCAGCAGATATAGGGAATATTCCAGGTTTTCATCAAAGTGTCAATATTGGATATTAGAGGATTATAATTGAGAAGAAACCAAGAGTCTGGAGAAGAGGATATCTGTAAACCCAGATATTTTATAGATCTGGATGACCACATAAAATGAGACGAAGACTGAGCGGCCGCCACCACCTCTCTAGAACACGTTATGTTAAGTGCCACAGATTTAGTAGGGTTAATCTTTAAATTGGAGATCTCTTCAAAACTAACAAAAGAATTAGCAAGAGCCAAAAAGGATTCATTCGGATTTGAAGTTAAGATCAATAGATCATCTGCGAAGGCTGCTGTCAGATGCGTCTGGTCTCCAACTCTAATTCCCCTAATCTGTGTATTTTGGCGAATATTCTGAATTAAGGTCTCTATTGTTAATACAAATAAAAGAGGCGATAGAGGACAGCCCTGCCTCGTGCCATTTAAAATTCCAAAATAAGGAGATAAAGTACCATTAACATGAACTCTAGCTGAGGGACACGTATATAAAGCCATAATTTGAGTAATGGTAATTTCCAGTATACCATATTTCCGAAGAGCTCCGACCATAAAAAACGCGATCAAACGCCTTTTCAGCGTCTGATGACAACATAGCTAGAGGAAGTTTCCTCTTATGAGCCAATTGGATTATATGGAGCACCCTCAAAGTATTATCTCTGCCCTCTCTCTGAGTCACAAAGCCCACCTGTTCAGGGTGAATCAAATCTGGTGATAGGAGTTTCAATCTATTAGCCAGTGCTTTAGCATATAACTTTACATCGACATTAAGCAGCGAGATAGGGCGATAACTACTACAAAGAGTTGGATCTTTGTCTTCCTTAGGAAGGATGGAAATGTGTGCTTCTAATCAGAGGCGTAGCTAGGTTCTCCAGCACTTGGGGCAAAGATTCAGATTGGCGCCCCCCCCCCCCCCCCCAATCTCTTTCCCGACATCTCCTTCCCCCTCGCCGTGTTTGTTTTCTCTACCAATCAATGACGTGTCATTTCTTTTCAACATTTCTTTTTATGTAGCTCGAGCATAAAAACATTTGTACATTTTACAAGCAATATAGTTCTATACACAACACCAGACCCAAGCTCAGTACATAAATACAGCACCAGAACAAAGCTCAGTACATAAATACAACACAAGCACAAATACAGCTAAATTTAGTGCAACCCCTGCCGTATAGGTTTGTACGACGTAAAACTATAGCTCCCAGCATGGCCCGAACAATGGTAAGGATATGCTGGGGGATGCTGTCTCACAAAAAAATCATATCATAATCATACCACCCATCATCTCATGCATATCATACAGTGACTACAGTACTGGCTAGAGGCAGAATAAACATTTACATTAAGTGTCAGATTCTAGTTCTTTTTTTCCATCCGGTCCAGACCTCTATGATGACTTTTCCCGGTCACAGCCCATTTCTGCAGTTTGCCGCTCAGATGTCATTAGCTTCTCACTTTTCCAACATTTCTACACCTATAAACAAAGATAAAATTCTCATTATACCACACACTATGCCCCTAAATATAATATCGAAATACACTGCACCTCTAATTATAATAGCACCATACACTGTGTCCCACACACACACACACACACACACACACCGTGCCCCCTGCCATAAAGCACCCTGTAGATAGTGCCCCCCATAGAGCCCTCTGTAGATAGTGCCACCATATAGCCCACCCCTGTATATAGTGTCCCAAAATAGCTCCTCCTATAGTGCTCCACAGATAGCCCACACCTGTATATAGCCCCCCAGTAGATATAGCCCACCCCTGTATATAGTGCTCCACAGATAGCCCACCCCTGTATATAATGCTCCACAGATAGCCCACCCCTGTATATAGTCCCCCCTGTAGACATTGCCCACCCCTATATATAGTGCACCATAGATAGCCCACCCCTGTATATATCCCCCTGTAGATATAGCCCACCCCTGTATATAGTGCTCCATAGATAGCCGATCCCAGTATATAGCCTCCCTGTAGATAAAGCCCCCCCTGTAGATAAAGCCCCCCCTGTAGATAAAGCCACACTCTTTTTTATTACGATAAAATAACAAACTATTCAAACTCACCCTATGTTAGGGATCTGCCAGGTACTACGTCTAGGTATACTCCTGGGATTAATCAATCCACACCTGAGGCCAGACCTGTTAGACTGTCACCGTCTCCCACCAACCAGGGTGGCAGGCTCAGGAGTGGGAGAGCCTATCGCGGCCTGGTCAGTCGGAGTTAGCTCCGCCCCCTGTCCTTTATTACCTGCCGTGTTCTCTTCCTCAGTGCTTGTAATTCTTCTGGATTCCTGGCCCCACTGCTGCTTGCTCCAGCCTGCTTCTGCCGTGCTTCTGCCTTGCTGCAGTTCCGCTTAAACTGCTTCGCTTTGCCCTGGCTTGCTTCCTTCTCTGTGCTCACGTTGGTATACTCCACTTCATCCTGGTCCTGACTATTCATTCACCGCTCCGTTTCCTCGCGGCGTTCCGTGGGCTACTGCCCCTTCCCTTGCGTGTTCCCTGTTTGTTCTCCTGTGCACTTAGACAGCGTAGGGACCGCCGCCCAGTTGTACCCCGTCGCCTAGGGCGGGTCGTTGCAAGTAGGCAGGGACAGGGCGGTGGGTAGATTAGGGCTCACTTTCCCTTCACCTCCTTCCTGCCATTACACCCTAATCCCGTTCCCACGACGGCTGGCAGCAATGGAGACCTTCTCTCTTCTGCGCAGGTCTCCTGGGGTTGAACGAAGCGTCTATGAAAGGTGCTGATTGGCTGGGCAGAATGACTTTCCCTGTCATTCAGCACCTTTCAAAGACGCAAAGTATCGCGCCGCTTTACTCGTACAAAGGTGCTGAATGGCCGGGCACAGAACGTACCCGGCCATTCATTGCTTCTAATTATACCTGTGTTCTATAGACACAGGTACAATTATAGTGCAGGAGGGGGTGGCGCTGGCACCCCCCTCTAAGTTGCGCCCAGGGCACATGGCCCGCTTGCCCCCCCTAGCTACGCCCCTGTTCTAATGTCTGATGGGTAAAACCACCAGTTTCAGAAAGAGAGTTAAACGTAGAAAGCATATGTGGTAAAAGCATTTCTCTAAAAGTTTTTTAATATATCACTGGGAGGCCATCGGGACCCGGGCTTTTCCCTAACGGCATATCTTTCAAAGCAGCTTCCAATTCCGTCAGAGAAAAGGGCTGAGACAATGTGTCTTGTTGGGGACCATTAAGAGAAGGTAGTTGTAAGTCCTTCAAGAAATCATCAATCGCTATTCCCCTCTGAGCAGACTGTTCCCTAGACTGCCGGTTCCTAACATTATAAAGAGCCTCATAGTATGCCTTAAATTGTTGCGCAATAGCATCAGTATCCGTGATGTCCACTCCACTATCAGATCGAGTAGTTTTAATATATGCCTGATTCTGTATCTTTTTAGCCAAAAGAGCCATGAGCTTGGATCCCCTGTTACCATGTATATACACAGCATGCTTGGAGTTTAAGTAAGCCATAGAAACTCTAAGATTCAATATCTGTTTGAGATGTTCCCTCTGTACAGTCAATTCATGTTGTGTCTGAAGAGCAAGAGATCGTTTATGTTGGCCTTCCAGGATCTTCCCCAATGTTTCAAAAAGTGAACCTAGTGAAATAAACTCCCCTCAGATTACGGCTTTGTGCGCTTCCCAAGTTGTTGGCATGGAAACGTGGTCATCCACATTTTCCTCAAAATATTTATTCATACAGCTAGAAATATTCTGATTGTGAGTACTTGATTTTAACAGCGTTTCATTTAGCCGCCAAGTATATGTTTTCTTGGGCAAGGATGTTAGATTGAAATCCATTGCAACTGGGGCATGATCAGATATGGCTATCTGCCCTATGGTTACCTTAGACACCATAGAAAGCTGTGAAGCCCTGACAAATAAATAAATTAGTGTAATCCCTATCCGTTGGAAAAAATTACCTCCACACATCCCGCATTTGCAAGTCCAAAAGTGCCCTATGTAATAATCTGAGACTTCTATAAGACATTTGTGAGCGGCCCTTGGAGGAGTCAAGAGAAGGCTCTAAAGTTACATTAAAGTCCCCCCCTAAAATACAGATATCGGTCTGAAATCATTTCAATTGCGTCAAGGTCTCAACTAACCATGGGATTTGCTGCGTCTTCGGGGCATATATACCTGCAATCGGAACAGGTGTATTGGCGATTAAGCCTTTTACAAAAATAAATCTGCCTTCTGGATCAGACAATTGGGAGGTGACCGTAAAGGGGACAGATTTTTTGACTGCTATAGTCACACCTCGTTTTTTCAAAGCAGGATGATGCGAATGATACCATTTGTTAAAATATGAAGATGATAACAAAGGTATCTTCCCAGTAACAAAATGCGTTTCTTGTAATATAGCAACATCCGTGTCTTGAGATCTCAGCATCTGAAATAGTCTGGATCTCTTAGGCTGGATTCACACGACCATGTTACGTCCGTAATGGACGGAACGTATTTCGGCCGGAAGTCCCGGACTGAACACAGTGCAGGGAGCCGGGCTCCTAGCATCATAGTTATGTACGATGCTAGGAGTCCCTGCCTCTCCATGAAACTACTGTCCCGTACTGAAAAAATGATTACAGTACGGGACAGTTGTCCTGCAGCGAGGAAGGGACTCCTAGCATCGTACATAACTATGATGCTAGGAGCCCGGCTCCCTGCACTGTGTTCGGTCCGGGACTTCCGGCCATTACGGACATAACATGGTCGTGTGAATCCAGCCTTAGTAGGCAAATTCATCCCCTTCACATTCTATGTAGTAACGTGTACTGTGGACATGTTTGACAAAATAAACTAATAATACGTTCAGAAACACTACCGTTCAAAAGTTTGGGGTCACCCAGACAATTTTGTGTTTTCCATGAAAACTCACACTTATATTTATCAAATGAGTTGCAAAATGACTAGAAAATATAGTCAAGACATTGACAAGGTTAGAAATAATGATTTTTATTTTAAATAATAATTTTGTCCTTCAAACTTTGCTTTCGTCAAAGAATGCTCCATTTGCAGCAATTACAGCATTGCAGACCTTTGGCATTCTAGCTGTTAATTTGCTGAGGTAATTGGGAGAAATTTCACCCCATGCTTCCAGAAGCCCCTCCCACAAGTTGGATTGGCTTGATGGGCACTTCTTGCGTACCATACGGTCAAGCTGCTCCCACAACAGCTCTATGGGGTTGAGATCTGGTGACTGCGCTGGCCACTCCATTACAGATAGAATACCAGCTGCCTGCTTCTTCCCTAAATAGTTCTTGCATAATTTGGAGGTGTGCTTTGTGTCATTGTTCTGTTGTAGGATGAAATTGGCTCCAATCAAGCGCTGTCCACAGGGTATGGCATGGCGTTTCAAAATGGAGTGATAGCCTTCCTAATTCAAAATCGCCTTTACCTTGTACAAATCTCCCACTTTACCAGCACCAAAGCAACCCCAGACCATCACATTACCTCCACCAGGCTTGACAGATGGCGTCAGGCACTCTTCCAGCATCTTTTCAGTTGTTCTGCGTCTCACAAATGTGCTTCTGTGTGATCCAAACACCTCAAACTTCGATTCGTCTGTCCATAACACTTTTTTCCAATCTTCCTCTGTCCAATGTCTGTGTGCTTTTGCCCATATTAATCTTTCCCTTTTATTAGCCAGTTTCAGATATGGCTTTTTCTTTGCCACTCTGCCCTGAAGGCCAGCATCCCGGAGTCGCCTCTTCACTGTAGACGTTGACACTGGCGTTTTGCGGGTACTATTTAATGAAGCTGCCAGTTGAGGACCTGTGAGGCATCTATTTCTCAAACTAGAGACTCTAATGTACTTGTCTTGTTGCTCAGTTGTGCAGCAGGGCCTCCCACTTCTCTTTCTACTCTGGTTACAGCCTGTTTATGCTGTCCTCTGAAGGGAGTAGTACACACCGTTGTAGGAAATCTTCAGTTTCTTGGCAATTTCTCGCACGGAATAGCCTTCATTTCTAAGAACAAGAATAGACTGTCGAGTTTCACATGAAAGCTCTCTTTTTCTAGCCATTTTGAGAGTTTAATCGAACCCACAAATATAATGCTCCAGATTCTCAACTAGCTCAAAGGAAGGTCAGTTTTATAGCTCCTCTAAACAGCAAAACGGTTTACAGCGGTGCTAACATAATTGCACAAGGGTTTTCAAGTGTTTTCTAATCATCCATTAGCCTTCTAACACAGTTAGCAAACACAATGTACCATTAGAACACTGGAGTGATGGTTGTTGGAAATGGGCCTCTATACACCTATGTAGATATTGCATTAAAAACCAGACGTTTGCAGCTAAAATAGTATTTAGCACATTAACAATGTATAGAGTGTATTTCTGATTAATTTAATGTTATCTTCATTGAAAAAAAACTGTGCTTTTCTTTCAAAAATAAGGAAATTTCTAAGTGACCCTATACTTTTGAACGGTAGTGTAAGTGTTACAAATATGAAGTCTAAGAAAAGCCTAGAAACACAAGAACTAACCTATGTAATTAAATGACAAATATAGATGGATGGAGAGAGGAAAAGGTCGTATACAAATCCTATACAGAACAACCATAAGCCATCTCTAACAGCCATATTTAGCATGAAAACATTGACCCTACTAGGTAAGGAGAAAATCACAGATAAATATCATAGACATTATAAATCAAAGCCACAGTCCAACATAACAGGAGTTAGAGAGAAAAAACAAACATCTCAATGAAATGGGTCTGAGGAACCCAACCAAAAAGGATACAGCAAGAAAAAACTCCACTGTAGAGGCAAAATATGAACACAAAACAATAATGTCTTCTCAGGGAGTGTCACGTGGATCCGCATCCGGAGGAGTAGAAAGCATCTTGGGTTTCCCCCTAGCCGACGACCAAGGGGTAACTCTGGGTAGAGCTGGTAGAGAAGCTATGTCCGTGATCTGTAACCAGGACAGAGGCCGTTGAGGATCCAGACCGAGATCATCGTATAAAGAGGAGAGATCATCAGGACATCTAATATTTTTCATAGAGCCATTAAGAACAAAAGCAATTCCAAATGGAAATAACCAGCGGTACGGGATATCCTTGGCCTTCAAAGCCTCAGTCAGCGATTTGAGCTGTCGACGCTTATTCAAAGTGTCCGGAGAAATATCTTGAAAAATAATGTAATCATATCCATTATGTGACAAAGTGTGAGTTTCTCTAGCTTTCCGAAGAATCCGATCACGGTGAGTAGAATTCAAGAGCCGACAAATTACATCCCGAGGAGGATCTCCATCTTTCAGTTTCGGTCGCAAAGCTCTATGCGCCCTTTCAGCCACCAGCGCATTAGCGTGATCATTAGGCAATAACGATTTCAACATATTGAGTACAGTGACCTGTATATCTGAAGGTAGAATCGATTCCGGGATACCTTTCAGCCGAAGATTATTTCTCCTACCCTGGTTATCCTGATCTTCCACGTATGAAAGAAGGCTGTTGAAATGTATCTGACAATTTTACAAAGAGGTTGTGGTAGATTTGCCATAGTGAAGTAGTGAGATTTGTTCTCTTCTAGTAGCTCGACTCTATTGTGCATGTGTCGCACTTCTTGTTTAATGTCTACAAGCTCCTTCAAGACAGGTTTGAGTGCAATTTCTATTATCTTTTGCATAGCGGTCTTTGATAAACTTATGGAGCTGGAGCTGGCTCCTCTAGGAGCTTCATCCCCTGTGCTATCACCAGATGAATCCATCAATTCAGATTGTTGAGAAGTAGCTTGCATATTTTTATGAGCATCACTTTTCAAAGTAGGCGATCTCTTACTCAAAAATGTATCTATGTCGGATTGACCTTTTTTTCAGTTTAGGGGTCTCCCAGCCCTCAGCTTTATTGCCTTTGACCATGGCTATGGACTGAGCAATATGTGAGAAATGGCAAGACAATCGTCCCGTGCTAAACAAGCAATCCCTCCTCTCTCAATCCAGGAAATTAGCCTGAAACCATTGTACAGATAGTCCCAGAAAAATTTGAACCACAGACCCCAGAAAGAACAATATGAGATGTAGAGGCCCTGAGAGCCTCAGGTCCTCCGTAAAAATTTGAGCTATGCTCAGCAGATGTACTGGGGTACTCACTGTCTGTTAGTATCACAGGGCCGAAACCTCCAGAGTTCAAGGCAGAAAGTCCACCCGGCAGTAGAACGCGCCACACAATAGTTGGGCAGCGAGCGAAATCCAGGCCGTGGTCGCAAATGTCCAACAGGCCGGAATGAAGGGCAGCGGAAACCTCCAGATATCCCGGTGTAGGATGCTCCAAGAGTCCGGTCGGACAGTCAGGCAAATCCAGTAGCCACTCACCCCACTTGTATCCCAAGATGTGAGAGGAGGAGTGGCAATACAGGCCTCAATGACAAGGTGTATCAGTGACGGAAATAATCACCACAAATAGATCTGGAGCACTCCTGTACCGGTACAGCACAAGATCCAGGTGGAATAGTACTGCTTAACTGCAGGATTAGAGCAGATACAGGCATTCTCGGAGAGAGCTCTCTTCCTATTCGTCCATCTTGTTCAGCGCGCTAGCCACGCCCCCCCCCCCAACCCAGGAGTTTTTAAAGGCAAAGAAGTGGAATATTCTGCAATGGCCAAGCCAATCTCCAGATCCCAACCCGATCGAACATGCATTTCACTTGCTTAAGACAAAACTTAAGGCAGAAAGACCCACAAACAAGCAACAACTGAAGACAGCTGCAGTAAAGGCCTGGCAAAGCATCACAAAGGAGGAAACCCAGCGTTTGGTGGTGTCCATGGGTTCCAGACTTCAGGCAGTCATTGCCTGCAAAGGATTATCTACAAAGTATTAAAAAAAAAAAACATTTAATTTATGGTAGTGTTAATTTGTCCAATTACTTTTGAGCCCCTGAAATGAGGCGGCTGTGTAGAGAAATGGTTGCAATTCCTAAACGTTTCACAGGATATTTTTTCTCAACCCCTTGTATTAAACCTGAAAATCTACACCTCAATTGCACCTCAGTTGTTTCATTTGAAATCCAATATGGTGGCATGCAGAGCCCAAATCATGAAGATTGTGTCACTGTCCAAATAATTCTGGACCTAACTGTATATATATATATATATATATATATATATATATATATATATATATATATATATATATATGTTATATCATATCATCCTAACATCAGTTTTCTCTTCCCAACTGCATCACCTTGCAGTTATCTATAGTTTGCCATTTTTCTGACTGAGTCTTCAGCTTCCCAAATAACTATATTTTAATGGTATCCACTTCTGAACTGATAACTTTATGTAGCTTGGTAGCATCTGCAAATATTGAAATTTTACTAATTTTCAAGGTTATTAAGACCCAATACTGACGTCTGTGAAATATTGAGGACCCAATATTGAGGACCCAATACTGACATCTGTGGAAGCCCTCTGGTAACTGTGACTGCGGAATTCTCATTATATGTACCAAGCTTTGTGTAAAAAATAGGGCTAAAAGACTAAATGGTGCAACATAGGGTGACTACGTTCAGATAGCGGACTATATTGAGTGCAAAAAGGAGGCTCATCTCGAAAAATTGTGCTATGCAATAGGAACAACTCTATGGAATGCTTTAGTGGCCTCCCACAAAGGAGGAAGAATGCTAGACGCCTCAGTGGATGGTGCCCACCATTCTGAGGAGTATCCAAGCAGCAAGAAGAGGGAGTGATGTCCCCAAACGAACACCATTCTGGCGAAGGTTCCCACATTGAAGTGTCGATATCACTCAAAGACAGTAGTAATTGATTGCTAAAAGTAATCAATTACTACTGTCTGAGTGATATTGACACTGCAACTGCGGAACATTATCAAATACGTTCAATAGAATCAGTTCTAAGGGCAAATAAATCACCCTCCACAATCACTATATATACTATTTTTCGGACATGCAGCTTTTTCTTTGTTTTTGGCGTGCTAGCCAATAATTAACTACACCATATAACATCATTTATGGGTCCAGTGTGAATTAGACTTAAAGGGGTTGTCCCAAGTTGATAAATGGAGCTATAAAGCTCCCCCATGTAAAAATAAGAAGAATTCTAATTACCTGTCCGTCGTCCAGCGATGTCGTTTTCTTGATATCGTTGATTGAAGTTGCGGTCGGTCCCTCTTTGTATCCTGCTCGTTGCCTAGGTTCCCGGCCACTGCTATTTACCTTTAGCGGTGGCCGCGCATGCGTAATGACATCCTCTGCGTCCTGAGCAGAGGATGTAATTTACTCATGAACGCGCATCTCGGCGCATCTCGGCGCATGCGCAGGATATGCAAGGAGATGCAGTGGAAGGCACCCGTCGCGAGAAGTCTGCGCTCCGCTAAAGGTAAGTGTGTGTGTGTCTGTGTTTGTGTATATATGGGTGTGTTTGTGTATATGTGTTTGTGTATATGTTTGTGTGTATGTGTATGTGTGTTTATGTGTGAGTGTATATATGGGTGTATTTGTGTGTATATGTTTGTGTATATTTTTGTGTTTGTGTATATGTGTGTGTGTTTGTGTGTTTATGTGTGTGTGTGTGTGTGTGTGTGTGTGTGTGTGTATACATGGGTGTGTTTGTGTATATGTTTGTGTGTATATGTTTGTGTGTGTGTTTTTGTATATGTGTGGGTTTGTGTATGTGTTTGTGTATATATGGGTGTGTTTGTGTACATATGTTTGTGTGTGTATATGTGTATATGTTTGTGTGTATATGTGTGTGTGTGTTTTTTTTTGGTGTGTTTATGTGTGTGTGTTTGTGTATATATGGGTGTGTTTGTGTATATGTGTGTATGTTTGTGTATATATGGGTGTGTTTGTGTATATATGGGTGTGTTTGCGTATATATGGGTATGTTTGTGTGTGTGTTTGTATATGTGCATGTTTGCGTATATATGGGTTTGTTTGTGTACATGTGTTTGTGTATGTTTGTGTGTATATGTGTGTGTTTGTGTATATGTTTGTGTGTGTGTGTGTGTGTGTGTGTGTGTGTGTGTGTGTGTGTGTGTGTGTGTGTGTGTTTGTGTATATGTGGGTATGTTTGTGTGTATATGTTTGTGTGTTTTTGTATATGTATATGTGTGTGTGTGTGTGTGTGTGTGTGTATATATATGTGTGTGTTTGTGTATATATGGGTGTGTTTGTGCATATGTGTATAGGTTTGTGTGTATGTTTGTGTGTGTTTTTGTATACGTGTGTGTTTGTTTATATGTGTGTGTGTTTGTGTATATATGTGTGTGTGTTTGTGTATATATTGGTGTGTTTGTGTATATATGGGCGTGTTTGTGTATATATGGGTGTGTTTGTGTATATATGGGTGTGTTTGTGTATATATGTTTGTGTATGTGTTTGTGTGTTTGTGTATATATGTGTGTGTTTGTGTACATGTGTTTGTGTATATGTTTGTGTGTATATGTGTGTGTTTGTGTGTATATGTGTGTGTTTGTTTATATGTTTGTGTGTATGTGTTTGTGTGTTTATGTGTTTATGTGTGTGTTTGTGTAATATATGGGTGTGTGTTTATATGTGTTTGTGTATATGTTTGTGTGTTTGTTTGTGTGTGTGTAGGTGAGTATAAGTATCGGTATTGTTCACATTGCTAACTTTTTTTTATGTTGTTGCAGATTTTGATGTACCAATTGGACTACATCTTCGATTCGTTGGACTACTGCGTAGATCTACGTTTTTTGAAAATTTTAATTAAATGTTTAACGAGGGTTTTGTTGGGGATTTCTTATTTCAATAAAAAAAATTGTCTTTGTGGTTTTTTTTCAAACTTTATTAGTGCCTAGATAATGGTAGTTGGCTGATTGACAGCGTCCATTATTAAGGAGGTACTTAGTGTTAGCCGGTGCAGAGGCTAGCACTAACCACCCATTATTACCCCGGTACCCACCACCACCAGGGGTGCCGGGAAGAGCTTGGTACGATCCAGTACCCGATCATCTGTTGTGATGGTCGGGTACTGGGGCGGCCGTAGGCTGGTATTATGAGGCTGCGAAGGGCCAAAAACAGTGGACCTTCCCACCCTTGTAATGCTAGGCTGCTGCTGTGTTGTATCGGGCTGGTTATAAAAATGTGGGGGACCCCCACGTCGTTTTTATTTTAAATTTAACAATAGACGTTGGGTCCCACACATTTTTAATAACCAGCCATATACAAGGCCGCAGCAGCCTGGCATTACACGGGTGGGAGGGACCACTGGTTTAGTACATTCCCAGGCTAATAACACTGTGTTGTTTGTGGCTGGTTATGATAAATTGGGTGGAACCCCATGTCTTTTTAATAAAAATAATAAATAAATAATAAAAAAAAATGACGTGGGGTCCCCCCCATTTTTATAACCAGCCAGATACAACACAGCAGCAGCAGCCTAGCATTACAAGGGTGGGAAGGTCCACTGTTTTTGGCCCTTCCCAGCCTCATAATACCAGCCTGCGGCCGCCCCAGAGCCCGACCATCACAACAGATGGTCGGGTACTGGATCGTACCCAGCTCTTCCCGGCACCCCTGGTGGTGGTGGGTACCGGGGTAATAATGGTGTTTAGTGTTAGCCTCTGTACCGGCTAACACTAAGCCTCCCCTTAGTAATGGACCTTGTCACTCAGACAGCGGCCATTACTAAAGTGATAGTAATAAAACTTGAAAAGAAAAGACAAAGATATAGATAAAATATTTTATTGAAATAAAGCACCCCCAACACAACATTCATTAACCATTTTATTGATGAAAAAAAAAGCGTCATCTAAGTAGTCCTCGAAACCGACGTAGTCCAAACACCAAACCTGTAAAAAATCAAAAATATAAAAAAAAAATGAAATAAAACATGTCGTAGGCTTAGTTTCACTTTCATGTGTGATACTGACTGTTATACCATGTATAGAAGCCTGCGGCAAAGTTGGCTTAGATACAGGGCGCCAGCAGACAGTATCATACATGGCCATACAGACATTTATACAAACAAACATACATACATACATGCAAACATACATGCACATATACACATACAAACATGACAACATACATACAAGCAAACATACATACATACAAGCAAACATACATACATACATACAAGCAAACATACATACATACAAGCAAACATACATACAAGCAAACATACATACATGCAAACATACATACATGCAAACATACATACATGCATACATGCACATATACACATACATGCACATATACACATACAAACATGACAAAATACATACAAGAAAACATACATACAAGCAAACATACATGCAAACATACATACATGCAATTATACATACATGCAAACATACATAAATGCAAACATACATGCATACATACATGCAAACATACATACATGAAAACATACATACATGCAAACATGCATGCACATATACACATACATGCACATATACACATACAAACATGACAACATACATACATACATGAAAACATACATACAAACATACATACATGCAAACATACCTACATGAAAACACATACATGAAAACATACACACATACAAACATGACAACATACATACAAGAAAACATACATACATGCAAACATACATACATGAAAACATACATACATAAATACATGAAAACATACATACATGCAAACATACATGCACATATACACATACAAACATGACAACATACATACATGAAAACACATACATGAAAACATACACACATACAAACATGACAACATACATACAAGAAAACATACATACATGCAAACATACATACATGCAAACATACATACATACATACATGAAAACATACATACATGCAAACATACATACACATATACACATACATGCACATATACACATACAAACATGACAACATACATACAAGCAAACATACATACATACAAGAAAACATACATACATACATACAAGCAAACATACATACAAGCAAACATACATACAAGCAAACATACATGCAAACATACATACATGCAAACATACATGCATACATACATGCAAACATACATACATGCAAACATACATACATGAAAACATGCATACATGCAAACATACATGCACATATACACATACATGCACATATACACATACAAACATGACAACATACATACATGAAAACATACATACAAACATACATACATGCAAACATACCTACATGAAAACACATACATGAAAACATACACACATACAAACATGACAACATACATACAAGAAAACATACATACATGCAAACATACATACATGAAAACATACATACATGAAAACATACAAACATGCAAACATACATGCACATATACACATACAAACATGACAACATACATACATGAAAACACATACATGAAAACATACACACATACAAACATGACAACATACATACAAGAAAACATACATACATGCAAACATACATACATGAAAACATACATACATACATGAAAACATACATACATGCAAACATACATGCACATATACACATACAAACATGACAACATACATACATGAAAACATACATACAAGCAAACATACATACATATACAAGCAAACATACATGCAAACATACATACATGCAAACATACATGAAAACATACATGCACATATACACATACATGCACATATACACTTACATGCACATATACACATACAAACATGACAACATACATACAAGAAAACATACATACATACATACATACATGACAACATACATACAAAAATAAACTCACCTAAGACGTTCCCACGAAGAGTGAACGGTCCCGTCACTTTTCTTCTCCCATTCACAATAACAGAGCGGTGGGCGCAGATGACGTAATCACGTGGGCCTGATATGATTATGTCATCTGCGCCACAACGCACTGTTACTATGAATGCGAGCGGCGCCAAGAAGAAGGAAGATGGAAAGTGACGGGACCGTTCAGAGCGCCGTTAGAACGTCTTAGGTGAGTTTATTTTTTTTATATATTTTTAGTTGTTCGCCGTGTGCTGATGCAGCACCGATGCGGCGGGTACAAAAATGTAGTGACAGGGTGGGGGAGGGAAAAGTGGCTTGCCGAAACGGGGTGAGTGTAGTGTAGTGTAGTGAAGTGTAGTGTAGTTGACATTCACGGTAAGTTCGTCTCAATCGGGCTTACCATGCCCGCTTGAGACGAACATTCTCCCGATGTTGCTAGAACTACAGTATCTAGCAACATCGGGAGCGCGCACACTGCAGAGCGGAGCGGCTTGATTGACATCGAGCCGCTCACGCCCCTTTTTAGAAAAGATAACCAGCACTTGCTGAGTTATCAAGTGTAAAAAAAAGGCACTTAGGTAATGAATTTTCTAAAATTTTTTAACACCAAATGTTTTAAAATTAATTTCCTGCTTAGAATGTATAAAAAAAAAAATTTGAGTCAACTTGGGACAACCCCTTTAAGCCTCTCATGTGTGATAGAGGAACAATACAAACCCTTATATTGATCAGCACATTGCAAGTTAGTTTCTTTTTTTGAAGGTTATTCCCTTCTCTGGAATAATATCATTCTCAAACAATCTTTGCAGGTGAGTGCTGTTGCCAAAAACACTGTCACCATTCCAGGTGTGGGACACTCACTCTGGTGTTAAGATTACTGTTTATATCCAGGGAGAAGATTATTACATGTGGGTTTCCTAAGACTAATAGCTCCTTTTTAACTAAATTGCAAATCCTGATTAGTGGACAATGTTATTCCAAGTTCTCTTGCTGAGTTTTAGTCGTTTAGGCATTAAACTGTGTGTATTAACTCTCCCTTTTACAAGGATTACCTGCCTGTAATTACATGTATGAGAAATGCTTCTTAAAAAGCAGAGAACAGTTTGATCATGTTCTTTAGAGGGAATTCTACAATTAACTGGAATTTATTAGGGGTTGCATTATACCATTTAGTGGAAGCTAAATATGAATAGTAGAATTTCTCATGTTCTAGTCCTGCCTCATCTCCGAGTTTGAAACATTATGAATCCGTCCTGAGGATAAAGCGAATTAGAACAGCTCCAGTGTTATTCAGCTAAAGTGTGGAATCATAAGACAGTGGAGTTTTCTGATCCAATTTCATTTGGAGAGAAGTGGCAGTACCTGTGTGGTCACTCTCCATTATAGACAAGTACGAATCAGCCGAGTAAGCATCTCCAATTTACTATAATAGGCAGTGACTGCGCCTACTTGGCCATCTCACCTCTAGTTACTGTGGGAGGTCCCAGCGGTTGGACCGTATAGTATATCCCATACTTGTCTCAGATGAGGAAACCCATTCAAGAGAGATTTTGTTAAATTAATAGTAAAACCAGATAAAAGATACTGGCAGACTGGCAGTCTTAAAAAAAACATTCGCTTTCTGATAACAAATTAGAAACAAATCACTGCTCAGCCCTAAAAGAGACTATGGTACGTTCTTGATCCCGCAGCACTCCGTGTTTCAAGGGTGCGTGAGTAGGCTTCCACGCCAATGTATAAAAAATGGGAACTCAGCACTCCAAGGTATTTTGCAATATGTGATATTTTATTTCACCTATAGTGAAAAGTAGTAATCCAAAAATAGGTTTAACGTTTCGGTCTATACATTCGACCTTCTTCAGACACGGATTACGTCCATGGATAAGGATATGCGGCGTTGCGACCTCGGTTGCTGTTAGGTAATGGCGCCATGGAGTACTACTTTTTTCTATATGTGAAATAAAATATCACTTATTGCATAATACCTCGGAGTGCTAAGTTCCCATTTTCTAAAAGAGACCAACTGTGGAAGATATTTTGTTACCTAATTTTGCTATAAGGGTGCGCTCACACGCGTCCTACTTGGATTGTATTTCTGCAGCGTGAAAATACGCTGTGTAAAACTACAATGTATGCCTATAGTAAAAATATTCTGCAACGCAGACAGATTTCTCTAGTTCTTGCATTTTAGAATATTTTTCCTATAGACATTCATTGCAATAAGCAGTGCACCCTAAAGATTTAGAAAATGATTGAAAGTAACCATTTTATCCCAATGCGTGAGATGGGATATTTTATGAAAAAGTTTATAGGTATGTGTATGATTTACTATAAATACTAGACAGACAAAAGCTGTATATGCTTTCATACTGCTGTGTTCACGATTCTACTGGATTCAACAGTGAAGATCCCTCTCAAGATTCAACTGAAGTTCTTCACAAATTTATTAGTATTTACTCCTGTTATGCTTTTCATTCTACATAAAGTCTAAAGTCATTTGAAAGAGTAACTATCCTATATTGTTCAAAGATCTACAATAGGAGTTTTCATCTAACCTATTGAATGCCGTAAATCATGTGCATTGGGTTTTAGTGGCATTCAACATGCTACCAGTGTAAACTAGCGATCTTAGTATCTAATAGTGGATCTAATTTTACGTACAATCTAGACTTACTTTTGTTGAATCTTTCAAAAAATCTTAGCACCTTGCTTACATAGCAGTTCTCCTATATTTAGTTGCAGGAGTGACCTTATAATAACCATAGACTAGTGATAGTCAACTTACTGCATTATAGGGCATTATAGGGCCCTCAACATGATCTAAGGGTTTCAGATGACGTTGAATGTCACATGTCCCCCATATACAGCGTAACGCTGGTTGCTCATGCAGTAGATCTCCATTATAGTCTATGGAAGATACAAAAACAGCAGTGAGCACGTTTAGCAGTTTATATATCTCACTTCCATTGCAATACATGTACAGCCACCTCTCGGTTGCAAATGGGAACCCGGACTCCTGTTCCTTGGATCAATGTAGGTCTAAAAAGTCAGGCAAAGTCAGTCTCACAAATGAAATACTCATGTTAAATCCTATCAGCATGCCAGAGTTATGTGAAATGAGAAAACAAAAAATGAAAAATAGGTTAGAGTTTGATCATAAAGTTTTTTTATCTTGTAGTGTGTGTGCTATAAACACTTTGCTGTCCTGTTTGTTTGATGCAGTGTATGACTATGCTACAAAATGCAGTGTATCTACACTGGAAAAAATAAAGCATGCAGCAGGGAAGTAGGACAGCAGAGCGTGCGAATTGAATCTGGGCATTGTACAGTACACACGTGGAATAGGGGATCTTTGGCTGCAGTGAATGCTCCAGGTCGGATGACCACCTCTATAGAACATAAATGATATAGTAGGTAAATTACACTTTTTTCTTACAATTTTGTAACCATTATGCTATTAGTTATACTGCTTTAAATGAGATACAGATGTAGATGTCTTTATCTTGAATTTTAACGCATTAAATACAGTGTCAAGAAACATTAACTTGACTTTTGTAATGACTTTTCAATGGCTTTTGTTGTGTGATATAACAATGCAACAAGTTATCAGAGTCAAGATAAAGATGGCTACATCCATACTGTTTGAAGGGTACCCAAATGTCATACAGTATGGTGCCCAAATTCTTGTTGTGGCAGCTGTAAATTTCCAATACTGATGCATTCTCATTCTGTCATCTATTTCTTCCAGGATTTTACATATTGCAATACTTGTATAATACATGCAAATCTTGCCACAGATTTCAGTCCATTTTCACAAAGTAAATATTTATTGAATATGTACATGGCCATAGTCTCGGTGTCATAACCCTAAATTGGGTAAGGGTTATGGCCAAAAAGGATGCAGTATCTTGCCCAAGCAGACTGACTGCTTACATTGCACAACTACCAGTAAAGATTAATTAATTCTGCATCAGTGGAAAGGAAGGCAATGGATTCTGTCTGCCGTAGGCTTTTGATCTTGGTTATTCCTGGCTTTGCCCAGTAAACAACCAGCAAACAAGATTTTCCGACAGAGTCAGTCTGGAGGACCATGACCTACAAGTCTCTGAAAGCGCAGCCCACAGTTCTTTTGGGAGGATTAAGGGCCCCTTCACTCCACACCTCAGGGACTCTAAGTGCCAAACTGTGATCTCAGTGGATCTGAGTTTTATTGTTTTACTTATACAGAATTTTTAAGATGTAAATTTTTTTATGTTTTACTTTTGTTTCAATTCAATTGTTGTAACATTTAATACAACATCCAAGCTAAAATATGGACTTTGTACTATTTTAATATTTTTGGGAAATTACTTGGGGCATAGTCCATAGCATGCTGAATTTTGGAGGTACCATACTTGCGATTCATGGAGTTCCTAGCGGTCCATAAACTGTAGTCACTCAAGGGGTTTTTAGATCAATACAACAAAAATAGATTGTGGCATCTGTCCCAAATGATAATCTTGTATCACCTATGTACATACAGGTTTTGTGGTATTACCATTACGGTTTGGAAACCCTATTGCATTAGGCCTTATTCACATGAACATTGAATACGTCCGTGTGACGGCTGTTAAGAGAATGGCTGTCACACGGACGCATGTTTTTCAATGGGGCCGTTCACACGGTCGTTGCTTCAGCTGACCGTGTGAAGGGTCCGTTGGAAAATAGAACCTGTCCCATTTTGTTCCATTTTCACGGATCCCTCCATAGGCTCACGTCACATTTTTCATGTCCGAGAGTCCTCACGCTCGTGTGAATCTAGCCCTACTGTATAAATATGTTTTCTGGCATAGAGACTCCTAATTAACCCCTTCGCACACCCAGGCGTGCTATTACATCCGGGAGCGGGTGGGTGATGTTTGGAGCGCGCTCATGCGCTGAGCACGCTCCATATGCTGCGGGTGTCGGCTGTATTTTACAGCGGACACCCGGGACTAATAGCCGGGAGCAGCGATCAGGCTGTTTCTGGCTGTTTAACCCCTCAAATGCTATGGTCATTTGCAACCGCAGCATCTGAGGCATTGAAAAGTGGGGGGCGCACCCTCCGACAACTCATCGACACCCCCCCCCCCTCAGTGAAAAAGTGATCAAAAAGTTCTAAGTACCAAAAAATGGTACCGATAAAAACTACAGCTTGTCCCACAAAAAATAAGCCCTCACACCGTTCAATCATTTAAAAAAGTTATGGCTCTCAGAATGTGGAGACACAAAACATTTTTTTTTTTAACAAAAGTTTATTATCAATAAAAGTAGTAAAATATAAAAAAAACGATATAAATTTGGTATCCCGTAATCATTTTGAGCCACAGATTAAAGATAGGTTGTCATTTTTACCGCACGGTGAAAGTCGTAAAAATGAAACCCAAAAAACAATTGAGGAATCGCAGTTTTTTCCAACTTCAGCCTGCAAAGAATTTATTTTCAGTTTCCCAGCACATTATATGGAACTATAAATGGTACGAAAAGAATCTACAAATCCCCCTGCAACAACAAATAAGCCCTCACACCATTCTATTGACAGAAAAATATAAAAGTTATGGCTCTTGGAATGCAGGGATTGAAAAACGAAAAATCAAAAAATGACTTTGTCCCTAAGTGGTTAATATTTTATATGTTAATTAGAACATCCACATCATTTCAATAGAAAATCATTTTAAAATCATACTTCAAACATGAAGTAAAATGGTTATTGGAACATCTAGCTTCTCATATGTATGTAAGTTATTAAAGAGCTCATGATGGTAAAAACGCATTAGCCTGCAATTGTGTGATTCTTGGGTCATGAATTTAGAGCTAGGAAGGAATACTTTATGCGTCTTGTTTGAACAAGAAGATTCCATTAGATGTAACTGATAAGACAGCCTCGAGGTTCTGCTAAAATCAGGATTTTATTCCCATTGAGGCACTGTTATGGATATAAATGGAATTTCAAGTATAGTACTCAAAGTTTGTAAAGCTGATATTTAAAATGACATTAATATACTTTAAAGGGTTATTCTGGGTAAAGCTGGGTTTTTTCCCCCAGAAAGTTTATGCTCTCCCTAGCCCCCACCAGCTGGGCTCTCCATTGCCAAGGGGCTTTAGATCAACTATGAAGCTGGCTGGCATGATATTGGCTTGCCTGTGTGCCAAGAATAAAAGCTTTTGAGCAGGCTCATGTTATGTCGGCCAGCATCTTGGAGCAAACATACCTAATTTTCTCTGTACATGTAGGTGTGAAAAAGCAGTAGAGCATTTTCTAAAGTTAGTTGGGGCACTAGGCCCCCAGCTAAGCATCAGCTGCTCCGGTTGCCTCCTTGCAACGGACGTCATGCAGGGTATGCAGAGTTCGGAGCCGGAAGCAGATGGCTCCAAACACTGCATAGCGGCCATGCTGCAGAATTGCACCTTCACTATTCTGTGACCGGAGCCATATGCTTCCTGCACTGTTGTCCGGTGCCCGGAGGCAGCCGGAGCAGCTGATAAGTGCATGGTTCAAGTGTCGGACCACCACCGATCATATACCGAGGACCTCTCCTGTGGATAGGTCATCAGTTGTCAATGCCCGGACAACCCCTTTAAGGCATAGTCTAACGCAGCACTTTCATTTGATTTAGTGCTTTTTTTTTTTTTTTTTAATTTTGTTATTTCTTTTTCTTACCTAATATTTGCTATTAAACCAATATAGGGCTGAGGTTTTAGATAAAAGAACACAAAGTTGGGTGGGCAGATGTTCTTTTATGCTGCATTCACATGTAGATACCACTTTAGGTAGGCCGTTTTAAAGCTACATACTAATTTTATACATATATATATATATATATATATATATATACAGTGAAGGAAATAAGTATTTGATCCCTTGCTGATTTTGTAAGTTTGCCCACTGTCAAAGACATGAACAGTCTAGAATTTTTAGGCTAGGTTAATTTTACCAGTGAGAGATAGATTATATAAAAAAAAAAATGAAAATCACATTGTCAAAATGATATATATTTATTTGCATTGTGCACAGAGAAATAAGTATTTGATCCCTTTGCCAAACAAGACTTAATACTTGGTGGCAAAACCCTTGTTGGCAAGCACAGCAGTCAGATGTTTTTAGTAGTTGATGATGAGGTTTGCACACATGTTAAATGGAATTTTGGCCCACTCCTCATTGCAGATCATCTGTAAATCATTAAGATTTCGAGGCTGTCGCTTGGCAACTCGGATCTTCAGCTCCCTCCATAAGTTTTCGATGGGATTAAGTTCTGGAGACTGGCTAGGCCACTCCATGACCTTAATGTGCTTCTTTTTGAGCCACACCTTTGTTGCCTTGGCTGTATGTTTCGGGTCATTGTCGTGCTGGAAGACCCAGCCACGAGCCATTTTTAATGTCCTGGTGGAGGGAAGGAGGTTGTCACTCAGGATTTGACGGTACATGGCTCCATCCATTCTCCCATTGATGCGGTGAAGTAGTCCTGTGCCCTTAGTAGAGAAACACCCCCAAAACATAATGTTTCCACCTCCATGCTTGACAGTGGGGACGGTGTTCTTTGGGTCATAGGCAGCATTTCTCTTCATCCAAACACGGCGAGTTGAGTTAATGCCAAAGAGCTCAATTTTAGTCTCATCTGACCACAGCACCTTCTCCCAATCACTCTCAGAATCATCCAGATGTTCATTTGTAAACTTCAGACGGGCCTGTACATGTGCCTTCTTGAGCAGGGGGACCTTGCGGGCACTGCAGGATTTTAATCCATTACGGCGTAATGTGTTACCAATGGTTTTCTTGGTGACTGTGGTCCCAGCTGCCTTGAGATCATTAACAAGTTCCCCCCGTGTAGTTTTCGGCTGAGCTCTCACCTTCCTCAGGATAAAGGATACCCCACGAGGTGAGATTTTGCATGGAGCCCCAGATCGATGTCGATTGACAGTCATTTTGTATGTCTTCCATTTTCTTACTATTGCACCAACAGTTGTCTCCTTCTCACCCAGCGTCTTACTTATGGTTTTGTAGCCCATTCCAGCCTTGTGCAGGTCTATGATCTTGTCCCTGACATCCTTAGAAAGCTCTTTGGTCTTGCCCATGTTGTAGAGGTTAGAGTCAGACTGAATAATTGAGTCTGTGGACAGGAGTCTTTTATACAGGTGACCATTTAACACAGCTGTCTTTAATGCAGGCACCAAGTTGATTTGGAGCGTGTAACTGGTCTGGAGGAGGCTGAACTCTTAGGGTATGTTCACATGAGGGCGTCCGTAACGGCTGAAATTACGGGGATGTTTCAGCCTGAAAACATCCCCGTAATTTCAGCCATAACTGCATGTGCAGGCGCTTGAACGCCGCGTCCATTACGGACGTAATTGGCGCTGCTATTCATTGGAGTCAATGAATAACGGCTCCAATTACGGCCAAAGAAGTGACAGGTCACTTCTTTGACGCAGGCGTCTATTTACGCGCCGTCATTTGACAGCGGCGCGTAAATTACGCCTCGTGTGAACAGACAAACGTCTGCCCATTGCTTTCAATGGGCAGATGTTTGTCAGCGCTATTGAGGCGCTATTTTAGACGTAATTCGGGGCAAAAACGCCCGAATTACGTCCGTAAATAGGCCGTGTGAACATACCCTTAATGGTTGGTAGCGGATCAAATACTTATTTCTCTGTGCACAATGCAAATAAATATATATAATTTTGACAATGTGATTTTCTTTTTTTTTTTTTATATATAATCTATCTCTCACTGGTAAAATTAACCTAGTCTAAAATTCTAGACTGTTCATGACTTTGACAGTGGGCAAACTTACAAAATCAGCAAGGGATCAAATACTTATTTCCTCCACTGTATATATATATATATATATATATATATATATATATATATATATATATATATATATATAAAATTGTAAAAATGAATGATCCTGTATTAACCCAAAACATGACCAGTTATTACAGTAGTGCAGAAGTAGTGGTGGGTATTCATACACATGGCATTCATAACAACTGTCGTTCTTTAATGCAATCATCCAAGAAAAAATGGCTTAAAGTGTTATACACAATTTAGACATTTATGGAATATCCACAGGATATGCCATAAATGTCTGATAGATGCGGGTCCCATGTCTTGCTCAGCTGTTTCCGTAAATCCCATAGAATATAATGGAGAGAGCCAGCTCAAGCGCAGCCCCTCTCCACTTTGTCCCTGCCTGGAGTGTCCCCTGTTCTCGATATAGGTGCAGGTTTTAGAGCTGGGATCTGAATCTATTGGACATTTATGGCATATCCTGTGGATATGCCATAAATGTCTAAGTTGGGAATACCCCTTGAATTGCATGTTTAGATCTTTTCCAGTAAATGTTTGCACTAGAAATAAAACAGTTTTCCTCATTGCCATCATTAGTCTGCGAGAACCAAGAATAATTTGAAAGACTTAATTCTCTTCACTTATTTTCATTGGTCAGAACCGATTATTAGGCACCATAGACCTAACATCATGGTTAACATGGTCTTCCTCTATAGTCAGATCATTAATAATTAGCGTTACGTCTATGGCCATCTTTATATGAATGTCAATTCTTAGTTCAGGTTTACATAGCAACATATTATATTTCAATATCTAAGTCTTGCTTTGATATGTACAGCATGATACATCAAATCATTCAAAAAGTGGTTGCCTGAAAGTCATAGACAAACAGCAGTTCCCAGCAGTGGTTAAACTTTGTGAAACATCGGCTCCAGAGATCAGCCGCCAGCAAACCATTACTTCCAGGCATGGCCGCAGTACAGAGACTTGCCTAATGTTATGCTGAGGTTATGTTGCTAGGTGATGATTTGGAAAACTTCAGTATTCCTGCTGAGAGATTTAAAAATTTGCACACAACAACGCTCACAAACCCCCATACAGAACTAGCTTGTTGTCTTTTTTTAACCTTTTCTTTTATTTTAACAAGAAAGTTTAAAAGAACTTGGAACCGAGAAAGTTTAACAACAGTAAAAAAGTGTCAACTCCACTCTAAACATACATTAAATCGCCGTCCTTTTAAGTAAAAAAAAACTTCAACGTTGCATTGAGCTACAAAACCCTCGGGCAGTAGAAAGGTTTTTACGTTTTATGGGTGGGGGGGGTGCAGTGGTTTTCTTTAGATTTGTTCCAAGAACAACCTACAGCTATCCTTTACCTGGGCTCCATTTCAGTAGCCCTTGGCCCTGAATCTATCACCTGCCTAACAGCAGGAGATCCTGGGAAAGCCTCTAGGCTTGTCTGAGGCCTCCAATCATGTCAGTGATTAATGATGAAAAGTCTCAGAGGTGACATACTGTGAAATTAGAATGCAACATAAAGAGTTAATCCTTGGGCTATATCCAAAACCATCATGCTCGGGATGAAAAAAAATATATTTATTCAGCCTATTGTTAATTTTGTATCTGAGGAGGCTTTTGATATTTCACTGGGCAAATTGCCAGCATGGATAACCCCATTGAACTTTGGTAGGTAGGAAAAGAAACACACTGACTAATTTATTCAGATTTTTGAATATCGTAGCAAACAAACCAAGCAGACACTTTTCATTCAGGATTATCTCACCGGCATCAAAAAATCAATTAAATAGTGTGCAGACAATTTTTTTTTAAAACTTCCCTCACTGGCAATATGCACGGAGGAACAATTACAGATATTCTATTCTGCGATACTTCTTTTTTTTACTGTTGACACATTTTCTAGGTGTTAAATATTTAATCAAAGGGGTTAAAAAACATTATTCATATTTTAGTATGTGTAATTTTTCTATTGACTTGTTGTTGAAATTATAGAAGAATGTTGTAAAAAGTTTTTTTTGTTTTTTTAAAAAACATCACATTCCTTATTTTATGTATAATATACCAGTTTTTACATTTTAGCCCAGTGTTTCCTAAACCAGTCCTCGAGGTACCCCAACAGGTCATTACTTGAGGATTTCCCATAGAACAAACATATGTCGTAATTATTCTGGTTCCAGCATTCAGAGCTGTGTCTTGTAATGAGTTGTGCACCTGTGTGACCATCACATGACCAGGACAGATTTTTATCCCCCTGGTAGTACACAATGAAGGTTGCTATTGAATGTCCGCAAGCAGAAATCTGGGAAAAAAAATCAGGTATTGATTCAGAAAGTATATTATAAAATTGTATAACATTTTATTATACAAATGATGATATTTACTTGCTGAAGATGGAACACTCCCCTTCCCGACATTTGACATACATGTACGTCTTAGCAGGGGTGTAGCTAGGGGGGGGCAGGCGGGGCATGTGCCCCGGGCGCAACTTAGAGGGGGGCGCCAGCGCCACCTCCTCCTGCACTATAATTGTTCCTGTGTCTATAGGACACAGGTACAATTAGAAGCAATGAATTGCCGGGGTGCCCGGCTATTCTGCGCTTTTGTACCAGAGAAGTGACTGGTTCCTTTTGTACCAGTGAAGTTTCCGTCGCTGAAAGGCGCTGAATGACAGGCAAAGTCATCCTGCCCTGGTTCAACCCCCAGGAGACCTGCACAGAAGAGAGCAGGTCTCCATTGCTGCCGGACGGCGTGGGAGCGGGATTAAGGTGAGTTTGAATAGTTTTGTTTTTTTATTGTAATAAAAAAGTGTGTGGCTATATCTACAAGGGGGACTTTATCTACGGGGGGGACTTTATCTACGGGGGGGCTTTATCTACACGGGGGGGTTTTATCTACAAGGGGGACTTTATCTACAGGGGGACATTATCTATGGGGGGGTTTTATCTACACGCGGGGTGGCTTTATCTACGGGGGTGTCTATCTACAGCGGGGGCTATATACTGGGGTGGGCTAGCTCTACAGGGGGCTATATACAGGGGTGGGCGATCTATGGAGCACTATATACAGGGGTGGGCTATATCTACAGGGGGACTATATACAGGGATGGGCTTTCTGTGGAGCACTATATACAGGGGTGGACTATATGTGGAGCACTATATACAGGGGTGGGCTATATCTTCAGGGGGCTATTTACAGGGGTGGGCTTTCTGTGGAGCACTATAGGGGGAGCTATTTGTGGGATACTATATACAGGGGTGGGTTATATCTACAGGGGGGCTATATACAGGGGTGGGCGATCTATGGAGCACCATATACAGGGGTAGGCTATATCTACAGGGGGACTTTATACAGGGGTGGGCTATCTGTGGAGCACTATATACGGGGGTGGACTATATGTGGAGCACTATATACAGGGGTGGGTTATATCTACAGGGGGGCTATGTACAGGGGTGGGCTATCTGTGGAGCACTATATACAGGGGTGGGTTATATCTACAGGGGGCTATATACAGGGTTGGGCTATACGTGGAGCACTATATACAGGGCTGTTGTAATGGCAGGATGGAGGTGAAGGGAACAAGTGAGCCCTAATCTACCCACCGTCCTGTCCCTGCCTACTTGCAACGACCCGCCCTAGGCGACGGGGTACAACTTGGCGGCGGTCCCTACGCTGTCTAAGTGCAAGGGAGTACAAACAGGGAACACGCAAGGGAAGGGGCAGTAGCCCACGGAACGCCGCGAGGAAACGGAGCATTGAATGAGTAGTCAGGATCAGGATGAAGTGGAGTATACCAACGAGAGCACGGAGCAGGAAGCAAGCCAGGGGCAAAGCGAAGCAGGATAAGCGGAACTTAAGCAAGGCAGAAGCACGGCAGAAGCAGGCTGGAGCAAGGCAGCAGTGGGGCCAGGAATCCAAGAAGAATAACAAGCACTGAGGAAGAGAACACGGCAGGTATAAATGGACAGGGGACGGAGCTAACTGCGACTGACCGGGCCGCGATAGGCTCTCCCACTCCTGAGCCTGCCACCCTGGTTGGTGGGAGCCGGTGTCAGTCTAAGAGGTCTGGCCTCAGGTGTCGACTGATTAATCCCGGGAGTATACACAGACGTAGTACCTGGCAGATCCTTTACAGCTGTGCTATATCTACAGGGGGCTATATACAGGGGTGGGCTATCTGTAGAGCACTATAGAGGGAGCTATTTGTGGGACACTATACAGGGGTGGGCTATATGGGGGCACTATCTACAGGGGGCTCTATGGGGGCACTATCTACAGGGGGCTCTATGGCGGGCACTATCTATAGGGGGCACGGTGTGTGTGTATGGGACACGGTGTATGGTGCTATTATAATTAGAGGTGCAGTATATGGCGCTATTATATTTAGGGGCATAGTGTGTGGTATAATGAGTACTTTATCTTTATTTATAGGTGTAGAAATGTTGGAAAAGTGAGAAGCTGAAGACATCTGAGCGGCAAACTGCAGAAATGGGCTGTGACCGGGAGAAGTCATCATAGAGGTCTGGACCGGATGGAGAAAAAGAACTAGAATCTGAGACGTCACCGGTGAGTCACTTAATGTAAATGTTCATTCTGCCTCTAATCAGCACTGTAGTCACTGTATGATCTGCAGCGAGATGATGGGTGGTATGATTATGATATGATTTATTTTTTGTGACGCAGCAACTCCCAGCATATCCTTACCATTGTTCGTGCCATGCTGGGAGCTGTAGTTTTACGCCGTCCAAACCTATACGGCAGGGGTTGCACTAAATTGAGCTGTATTTGTGCTGGTGCTGTATATATGTACTGAGCTTGGTTCTGGTGTTGTGTATAGAAATATATTGCTTGTAAAATGTACAAATGTTTTTATGCTCGATTTAGATAAAAAATAGAAATGTGGAAAAGAAATGACACGTCATTGATTGGTAGAGAAAACAAACACGGCGAGGGGGAAGGAGTCGGGAAAGAGGTGGGGGGGGTGCCAAACTGAATCTTTGCCCCGGGTGCTGGAGAACCTAGTTACGCCTCTGCGTCTTAGTTAGGAGGGGGAGTGTGGAGAAGATCACAAGCTGAGCAAGCTCCATGCAAAACGGGTGTTAGCTGTATGGTAACGCTAACACCTCGCTATAATAGCCGGAAAGGATATCGGCATCTAAGCCATTAGACAGAATTTATGTTTTTTGATCACTTCGCCTCCTAAAAAATGTAACAAAAGGTGATCAAAAAGTCGTATCTACCAAAATGGTAACAAAATGGTAAAAATAAAAAAGTTATGGATCTCAAAATATGGCAATACAAAATCTGGCTGCGGCAGGACGGGATTAAGTGAAACTAATTATACTTAATATGTGGCATGTTGGGCTTCCTTGAGGACTAGATTGGAAAACACAGTCTTAGGCTATGTTCACACGGAGTATTTTGGGGGAGGAATATCTGCCTCAAAGTTCCAAACGGAATTTTGAGGCAGATATCCCTCCCCCAAAATACTCCGTGTGAACAGCAATTATCGCGCCGTTTTTCGCCCGCGGCCATTGAGCGCCGCGGGCATAAAACACGCTTTCTCCTGCCTCCCATTGAAGTCAATGGGAGGTCGGAGGCGGAAGCGCCCGAAGATAGGGCATGTCGCTTCTTTTTCCCGCGAGGCAGTTTTACTGCTCGCGGGAAAAAGACGCCGACGCCTCCCATTGAAATCAATGGGAGGCGTTCTCGGGCCGTTTCTGCCGAGTTTTGCGACGCGGTTTCCGCGTCAAAAAACTCGGCAAAAGACCCCGTGTGAACATAGCCTTAGCCTATGGAATCCCAGGCTCCTATGAGTTTTCAAAATATTCATATTCCAAAAGGATGGAACATTGATGTTTCTCCAAATACTAATTCAGTTCATGTGCCTATTTATGAATCCCCATGCAAAAACAACCTCCCTAGTTGGATAATTTGTTTTTTAATAAAATACCTTGTGATAATACAGATGTAGCCGTTTGTATCTTGACTTTTAACGCATTAAATAGACAGTGGCAAGATCCTTTATCTGTGTCAAGATAAAGATGGCTACATCCAAATTTATATCATATAGATATTTATCGATCAGTCCTTTCTTTGCAGAAAAATGCACAGCCTATTTTTTCCTGTCAAATGCTTGAGTTCCTACCTCTGAATTAGCCTTATACTTTATCCTATAATTATGCTGCATATAGCAATACCAAATATGTGCACTTTATCCAATGTCGGATATTGCCATAATGTTCATGCTCCCTGAAATGGCAAGCTAAAACTGCAAATGCACAAACATTTTTAGGGTGTAATCACATGCATGCATTTTTATCATGATTCGCCGCTATTTATCAAATATTTTCGGTGAGGTTTTTGAGAGCAGGGAGCAAACCTGCTTAAACAGGTGAGATTGATATCAGTATCGATCTAGCCCGTTTAACCAAAATGATGCTATTAAAAAATACAACTTGTCCCGCAAAAAACAAGACCTTATACAGCTATGTCGACGCAAAAATAAAAAAGTTTTAGCCCTTTGAATGAGACGATGGAAAAACTTAAAAAATAGCTTTGTCATTAAGTTCTAAAATAGGCTGGTCACTAAAGGGGTAAACTCCTCCTCTGATCGTATATAACGGTCTGCAAACATTTTGCACCTTTTATGGTAATAATCCGGCAGTCTCATTCGTTCCTCTTCTTATGCCCGCCCACCGCCGCAAACTGGCCCACCCTGAATGCTGTCAATCAAAAGTAAGCTATCAATCAACAGTAAGGAGGCGGGGTTAACTCTGACATGGTTGAGGAATGAAGATATGACTCTTTTCGAATGAAGATATGACTTTTTTATGCTCATTAGCATACAGTGCACTAAAAAACAGAATACTGAAGGTACAGAGACAACTTAGAAGATAATTATAGGTTGCATAAAAATTATTTTCACCCACTTCCACCAGGTATTGCTAGTTTAATAGGTGAAATGCTGGTGACAGGTTCCCTTTAAGGCCACCACCTCATGTAATTATATCCCAAGCTGCCAGCTATATTCATTTCTATTATAGAGGATCAGTCAGCAGCTTCATGCTGCCCTAAGTGTGCGCAGCATGACATAGTAACAGATTTCCTTATAATACTGCATTATTTTAGAGAAATCATAGTTGTAATAGATGCTGAGCTCGGGGAGAATTGTCTGCTGGGTGGCTCCCCGCTGGGTGGCTCCCCTCTGGCTTCTCCCTGCCCGCCTCAACTTGATTGACAGGTCTCTCCCTAAATACAAATAGGGAGAGACCTGTCCCTGATACTTTTCCCTAAGCCCAGCACTATACACTGGCCATGAGCCAGTATTAAATCTATGATTACTCTAAAACTCTGCAGCACTGTAGAATAAACCATAGTTTAGTGTAGTGAGCGCGCTTGTTGTTATATGATGTTGCCCGCGGTTAGAATATCATGAACGTGCTGACAGGTTTTCTTAGAGCTCAAATAGGAGGTGAAACTAGCTCATTCCTTCTTCATGGATGTCACTATTGAACTATACTTCCCAGCATTCATTATTTCCATATTAAATTTAACCTTATAGGCTATAAATGATAAAGAAGGCTGGATGGAGCAATACACTGTTTTTCTTATGTATACAATTTCCAACTGATTCAACCAGGAATGTCTCTATACACTGAGAAGGATGGGAGGAGGGTGTCCCCTTAGTGTAACTGACTTAGTGATCGGGAAACAAAAAAGCATCCCTATATGAGCTTGTAATGCTGGGGGTGGGGAAACAGACAAGTGAGCCCTAATCTACCCGCCACTCAGTCCCTGCCTACTTGCAACGACCCGCCCTAGGCGACGGGGTACAACTGGGTGACGGTCCATACGCTCAATAAGTGCACGACAGACAAACAGACAAGGGTACACAGAAGCTAAGGGCAATGGGGCAGTTGCCCACGGCAACACCGTGAGCAACAAGAGAAGTGAACGAGCCGAGTCAAACCAGGAGTGTACGAGGTACCAAACGCAGAGCAGGAGAGTAGTGAACAAGCCGAGTCAAACCACGAGTGTACGAGGTACCAAACGCAGAGCAGGAGTGTAGTCAGTAAGCCAGGGTCAGTATGAAGCAGGGACAAATAGTTCAAGAAGCTGCAGCAGGGCCAGGAAACCAAACGAGAAGAATCACAAGCAAGGAGGAACAGGAAAGGCAGGTATAAATAGACAGAGGGCGGGAGCTAGCTCCGTCTGGCCAGGCTGTGATAGGCTCTCCCACTCCTAAGCCTGCCATTGTGAGTGGTGGAAGATGGAGTCAGTCTCGCAGACATAGAAGCAGGTGCAGACTGATTACCTATGGGAGTTGACACAGAAGCTGTGCCTGGCAGATCCATGAGTAGCTGTCAGAAAGAAGTCTGGATCACAAATGACTAAGCTTACAAAAGAAAGACTGCTCAAAAGGAGCCCATATTTTTTTTTGAGACTCTAATGTACCTTTTATGCATCATTAATATAGGTGGAATGGATTGTGTATGGTTTGGTTGCATCACAACCCAATTTACATCAGTTGTGCAATGCTATACTGTCACTATGGTATAGTAATCTATTAAAACTCATGTCAAGATGCACCAATGTATTGACATATGCAGACATATTCCCTTCCATCTATTCCCAACCTGATGCTTACAAACATTCGGTAAGTTAGGAAGAAGTAATGGACAGATGCAGAGAGTATGACTGCATGATCAGACTATATAGGGTTTGTTTGTTGTCTGTTACCATAGAGACACATAGGTTTTCATAGAATACGTGAAATCAAAACAATAGGATATGTGTTAGAGGGGTAAACCCTCATTCATCTGCCCTGCAGTGCCAGCAGTCTGGGGGGTGGTTCAGGAGTACGGCTCCCGGACCGGAGGAAGTGCCAATGTTGTCACGGCAATGACGCACACAGCGTCATGACCAGGCGCTTCCTATGCAGAGCGACAAAGGGAGGCCTCTGTTAGCTCTGTATGGGGAGGGAGCATGACGGAGTGACGGAATAAACATCATGACGTCACGCGGAAGGGGCGAGGGTTAAGATAAAGATCTCAAAGAGTTTGGGGAGGGCGCATTAGTGAGACAGACAGGAGACAAATATAGAGTACAGGTAGGGACAGTATTTGCAAAGCCTAACGCTAGAGTCAAGTGCAGGCTTGCTCAAGTCAGGCTGCTTACAGACAAAGATACAGCTAAGGTGGACCAAAGGATAAGAGGCTAAAATCTGCGGCATCTGATTCCCCCCTACACTGTGGTGACTGCTATAGGCCGGGGTCCATGGGCTCCAGATAAGCGTTACACCTATAAACCTATGCTATTGCTATGTTTTGTATGGTATGAATAAATCTTAACAATGTTCAAGTGGATAAAGAGTTAAATAGTTGTGAAGCAGACAGATTGACAGTAGCCGCAATTATACTGAACGTTTGGACAATTAGAAAACTGTTTTGCATGTGTGTGTCACTTCTGGACCGGTTGTGTTTCTAGGTGAGCCTCTTTGGTTTAATGGCCACCAGCTCACGGTGGGAGAGGGTGAGTGCAAAAGAAGCGATTAGCACCGTGAGTATCCACAGTGGTGCCAGAAGGCCTGGTTAGTCCAACTGACACTCATGGCACGCCCAGGGGCCGAGAGCGTGGCTCTTACCCCTGGCGATTCTGCTCAGAAGTGCGTAGCTACCGCAGTGACTAGCGATGGCGCTTTCACTGCCCTATCTCTGTGCAACGTGGGTTCAGGCGCGACCTCTCTCAGGGGGACTTCGGCGGGATCAATGTCCCCAACCTCAATTTAACTGTCTGCTTCAAAACGAGGAGAAATAGTTGCCGTTGTACTACAGTAAACAATTATACCAGAATCTGTGTCGACTCTTCTATCACATTTACAAGTATAACACCTGCATAAATTTTGCGTAGTCGGCAGGATCTGACAAAACAGAAGACATGGATCCATCTAGCAGCAGCGGTCAACTAGCATCAGCCATGGTCGTGATCCCTATGGGGGCCAAGTTGATGAGCATCTGCAAATTTGATGGAAAGAATGTACCTATAAAAGACTGGACAGAAAGAATGCACACGGAGCCGGATTGTTCCAAGTGTGTCCGACACATCAGACAGATTTAGCCCTTAACTCCCTAGAAGGAGATGCCAGAGAAGCCGTACTAGACCTACCAGCGGATGAACACAGCACGTTGGAAACCATCGTCAGCCAATTAGACTTTTTATATGGTGATATCACCTCGGCAACTGACCTGCACAAGAAGTTTTATACAAGGGTACAGAAGAATGGAGAATCACTCCTACAATTCGCAGTGGGATTACAAGGCATGTGGAGTTGCCTGGTAAAAAAGGATCCGGCAAGTTGTGCACAATTGCCCGAGCCGAACAGAATAGTACGGGACCAATTTATATCTGGACTGGACAGCAACACACTCCGTAGAGCCTTGCGAGATTTTGTGAGGGACACTCCTGCAGCCAACATAGGAGAAGTAATGAAGGAAGCTTTCGAGTTAGAACGAGAAGAGTCAGGGTAAGCCAGCATTGCCATACAGTGCGCGTGTCCCCCGGGACCTGCCCAAAGCGTAACCGAACGACCCAGAGCATCATTCCAAGACTTCGCCCGAGACGTTCAAGAAGCCATACAGGAGTTAAAGACAGAGATGGCACTGTTAAGAATCGGTGCAGACAGACCTAATCAGCAACATCGACCATCCCGACAAGCAAAAGGGTGCCCACGACGCTGTTGGCGATGTGACCTGTCGGGTTACGTTGCAAGGGAGTGCAGGGCAGAGCATTACTCTAGGCGCAAATAGCCACTTTTAAACTAGAGTTACTGGAGTTGCTGAGGGCCGAGCCACGGGCGGATCACCAAAAGGCCCAAGAGGAAATGTAGAACTCTTGGCAGGACGGGGTGAAGGTCCCATGCCTAATTGACACAGGTTCAGAGGTTATTACCATGACGTATCAGCTGTTTCATGAACACTTTCAAAGGCAAAAGAGTTTAGATTCCCCCTGGATAGAGTTAACCGCAGCCAATTGTCTTCCGATTCCCATTGCAGGAGTTACCTGCCTAGAATTAAAAGTGTACGAGCACAAGTTTTCACAGGCTGGTATAGTGGTGGTGCATAATAATTGTGCGCATCCAGGCATACCTGTCATCATTGGGATGAATGTTTTACAAGAAATGCATGGACTCATTTTTAATGAAGTTGGGGTTGACTATAGGAACAGATTGAAACAATAAGTTTTCATTTGTGGAACCTTATGTGGAACCTTGGATCAGGTTCCTGTAAAGGCTTGCACCCATTATATTACATCAAATATTCTTTCCGGTGCTGTGATCATCTTCCTTTCTTCAGCTATAGGAACAGACTAGCTTTTATACCCGGTGTAGCTCGGGAGGTTGACTTACGGTATAGATAGAGTAAAAGCCCACTATTTAAATACCCAATTATGTGTTGTAAGGCCCCATGCAAACGACCATAGAATTCGTCCGGAATTACGGACCCATTCACTTTTATTGCCCATGGACTGTATATTTACAGGAAGGTGTCTGTGCAGTAGAAAGGCTCCGCAAAAGATAGGACATGTCCTGTTTTTGCTTTTTACAGACCGTGCTCCCATACTTTATATAGGAGCAAGACCCACATAATAATTAGAAAGTATTAAAAGTTAACTTACCTATTTCTTCCTCCAGTTCGGCCTCCCGGGATGACGTTTCATCCCATGTGACCGCTGCAGCCAAACACAGGCCAATCACAGGCTGCAGCGGTCACATGGACTGCGGCATAATCCAGGGAGGGCGGACTGGATGTCAAGAGGGACACATCACCAAGACGGTACGTATGAACTTCTTTTACTTTCAATCGCTATGGAAACTCTGCCCGAAAGGGCTGCCCCTTCTATCTTTCCAGCACTGATAGAGAGAAGGGGCTGACGATTAGTGCAGAGAAAACGGGTCCGTAAGTACGGGTGGAATACTGGTGACACCGGACCCAATGTTATTGGAAGCACCATTAAATATCCTTAACACTATGATCACATGAAAAAATGTATTCCCTTTAGGAAATAAAAGTCCTAAGCCAGTGCTCCTGGACTAAACTAAACTACGAAGTGGTGGATCAAGGGCGGGAACTTCTGATACATGCCCATATGGCATCGATGTTTTATATTCCAGTTATATTGTGTTTTATATTCGTTATATTATATATGTTTTATATTTGTTATATTATATGTTTTATTTTCCAGTTATGTATCGTTATACACCAGTTGCAGGTATTTTATGTATATATTATATACCAGTTATTCTATATTTCACTTATGTTATATAAGTCATCACCTTATATTTATTTTTTTTCATTCTTAATAAAATGAGTTTTTGCAGTCCTGCCACTGTATTTCTGGTCTCTACGGGTGGTGCGGCCACATGCTGGGAGTTGTAGTTTCACACGATACAGACGACGTGTCTATTTAATAGATGAGCGGCTCTGCACCTGAGGAGGTACTACAACCCTCAGCATGCCCTCAGTGAGAGGATACATAGAGGACTACTGCACTCAGGGTAACCACTACTCCCCCTAGTAATCATTTCCTCCGGGATTCACCGTCCAGACCGCGTCCTGCAGTGATATGACATTCACCGGCAGTGGAGGGAGATGCAGAGCCCCCACTGTACCTCAAACTCCACACATAATGTGACCCCAAAACTAAGGTGGCGATCGTCACCTGACTCACCCGCTTCCTGTGAGGACGCGACTGCGCGGGAAACTGAGGACGTCACGTGACACATTTGGCGCGCACAAGAAGCGGCTGCAGGACGGAGCTGAGGCGGCTGCACACAATGATGGAGGGCAGAGCCTGGGAACAAAGGTGTCAGGTACAAATTCAATGCGGTTTTTTTTCGTAGCTAAAAATCATGAATGGCTCATCTCTGACGGGATTATTCAGACGTAGCGGTCATGGCGTTTTGCCGCGATTTTGCGACATATGAATGGGACAGCTACAGTTCTGTACATCTGAATAAGAGGTTCTGCGGCAGCTGTGTTTTATATAAGAACACGTTATACAGATGTCACTGACATCGCTGTATGATCTGCATGCGGTATTACTGCGGTGCTTGATTATAAATGACCAGTGATAGGGATCAATCCTTACTGCAGGTCCCAGAAGTCATCGAATGATGTACGTTGCAGCCAATTATGGGCTGCCACGTCATCAATAGGGGCAGGGCCTGTCAGTGCAATACGTTACCTGGGGAACGTGTGTCCAATCAAAAATAGCTATTCCCTTATTTTAAAGCAATGAAAAATCGGGCTTCAAACAAACTTTTGAAAATATATATAAGATTGTCTAAGGATCAGACCGCACAACAAACCTTACTCCATGTCCATCAAGTCTGTCAGCGACAAGAAAGTTAAACAGGTGCTGCTCCAACGAGAAATTGCCATTTCGCTGGCTGTCGAGACCCACCACCAGTTGAAGGGGCAATGATCGTTGTGGAAACAATGGCCGAACGGGATAACCCAAGTCCCTGGATAGTAGGGCGACCAGTGTTTGGGGTGGGGAGAGGTATAGCTACAGTTAGACTGATGAATCCCATCAAAGATGTCATTAAGGTCCCCACAGGTATGCTATTAGCGGATGTAGAATTAATTTGGTTGGAAGACGTGACTGACACGACAGTCCCAATGTTAACGGGAAGTATATCAAAGGAAGGAGACAACACCGACACGTCCACGCAGAAACTGGCTGCTTTACTGTGGCGGCAGTTAGAATTGGATGGAGTTACGCCGGACGCGGAGGTGGAAGAGCGATTGAAGTCCCTCATACAACAATTCAGTTGGGTATTCGCTCGACATGAGGAGGATTATGGGTGCACAGCCACCATAGATCACAGAATTCACACCATAGAAACGCCACCTATTAGAGAACGTTATCGCAACATACCCCCGGCCTTACACCTTGAGGTTAAGTACCACTTGCGGAAAATGTTAGATGGTCACGTGATACGAGAGAGTCAGAGTTCATGGGCTGCCCCAATAGTCTTAGTGCGGAAAAAAGATGACTCCCTCCGGTTCTGTGTTAACTACAGGAAGCTCAATGCTTGTACACACCGAGATGCATACCCGTTTGCCCAAGTGGAGGAGTCACTAACTGCTATGCAAGAAGCCCGCTATTTCATGACTCTCGACTTGGTCAGTGGGTATTGGAAAGTGCCCATGAAGGAGGAAGATAAAGAGAAAAGGGTGTTCATCACCCCCTCTGGGCTATTTGAAATTATTCGAATGCTATTTGACCTGACAAATGCTCCCAGCACGTTTCAACAGTTGATGGAACACTGCCTGGGAGACTTAAATTACGAGTCCATTCTGATCCACTTGGACAATATTGTGATCTTTTCCAAAACCTTCACAGAACATCTACAGCATTTACAAGCCGTCCTGAAACGGCTGGGCAAGTATGGCTTTAAACTAAAACCTAGCAAGTGCCAACTGGCCCATCAACAAATCAAATACCTTGACCACTTGGTGAATGCACCTGGAATCGCTCCAGATCCCGACTAGATCAAAGCAGTACAAGAGTGTCCCGTCTGACGAAACACGACAGAAGTGAGAAAATACCTGGGATTAGTTGGGTATTATCGGAGATACATTCAGGACTTTGCTAAAGTAACGGCCCCTTTGAATCAACTTCTCTGTGGATAACGCACGCAAAGAAAGGGCGCTCGCAGCCAAAGTGCCACAGACCAGTGGCAGGATCAACAACAGATAGTGTTTGAGGAACTGAAAACCCGATTCCTGTCAGCCCTGATCTTGGTACGTGCAGATTTTGGACAACCCTTCCGGCTGTACACTGATGACAGCCTCCAAGGACTAGAAGCCATACTGGCTCAACAGCAAGGAGGTATCGAACTGGTCATTCCCTACGGCAGTCGAAGTCTGCGACCCTCAAAACACAGCCCTACAAATTTATAGCTCTTTCTGGTTAGAACTCCTTGCTATTGTGTGGGCAGTGACAGAACAGCTTGCAGAGTACTTTTGTGCCCATGGTCGCTGACCGCCGGCACGTCCCATTTACTGGCAGCCGCGACCGCAGGACAGTTTCTTCATGCCGGCGTGTCCTTCCCCAGAGACGCCAACACACGAGGCTGCAGCTCTCCTCTGTGGCCCTTAAAGGGCCAGTGCGCGCACCTGTTTTATTTCCCCAGCCAATATCTTTACACCCTGGAATTTTAAAAAGGGCTCTGCCCTTCCTCTCCTTGCCTGAGTGTTATTGTTGTCTTCCTATGTTAGTTTAAGCAAATGGTCCCTTAGTCGTATCCTTTTCCCAGTGTTCCCGTATTCTGCTTCCCGTATCCTGTATCCTGTAACTGTGTTTGTTCCAGAGCTGAACTCTGGTGTTGAAGTTGTGTTCGTTCCATCCGCCACGTCCAGTGTCATCTGCCACGCTAAGTGTCATCTGCCACATCCAGAGTCATCTGCCAAGTCCAGTGTCATCTGCCACGCCAAGTGTCATCTGTGCCACGAATCATATGTGTCAAAGCGTATGCTACATCTGGTGTATGTCTGAACTCTCATATATGTTTGTGCTAAGACTTTCCATTGACTGTTGTTTGGTCAGCTACCACTCCACTATGGCAGAGTGGCCTAGTGGGTCCACATATCCCAGAATCATAACAGGTACTTAGTCGGATGCAAGTTGGACATCTACATGGATAATAATCCATTGGCCTACCTCGGTACTGCTAAATTGAGAGCGACAGAGCAACGGTGGGTGGCATGATTCGACTACACAATCCATTATAAGCTAGGCAAGAACCACACCAATGCGGACACACATTCTCGACAGCCTTGTGAAGTCCCTAATGGACAAGTAGATGAAGAACAGGAGGAAGTGGAGATTCCCCCGTTGAGACGTATAAAGACAAACACATGACCATGATGACACAAGTGTCCAGCATTCTTAAAGGAAATGTGTTGCGAGAAAAACATGTTGTTTTTTTTTTAATTAAACATTTAGTGTGTAGGTGATTAAACATTGTTCAAATTTTTTTTATTTTTTTCACGAGTCAGGAAATATTATAAATTAGATTCTAATTTATAATATTTCCCATTGCTGGTCACTAGATGGAGCTATTCCCAAAATTGCAGCATTGCAAATTTGGGTAAAAAGCCCTCGCTCTAGTGAGCTCTCAGCATCCCCCCCTCCTTTATCCTGGCTAGTGCCGGGATAAATGAGGGGATTGAACGGTCTATCCTCCTACACTGTGTGTCGCCATTTTTTGAGCTAACACACAGTGTAGTAGGTTTACATACAGTAGTAAACGTACACAAACACGAACATACATTGAAATCTCTTACCTGCTCCTGCCGCCGCGGCTCCCTCCGGCCCGTCCGCTCCGTCTGCTGCCGCTGGTCCAAGTGCACAAGTCCGGAAGCCGCGACCGGAAGTAGTAATATTACTGTCCGGCCGCGACTTCCGGTCCACAGGAAAATGGCGCCGGACGGCGCCAATTTCAAATTGGACTGTGTGGGAGCGGCGCATGCGCAGTTCCCACACAGACGGCGTACACAGAAGTGGATGGGACGGGAGCCGTTCGCAGTCCCTATGGGACTGTGGCTGCCGTATTCCATGTCTGTATGTGTCGTTAATCGACACATACAGAAATGGAACAAAAAATGGCAGCCCCCATAGGGAAGAAAAAGTGTAAAAATAAGAAAAAGTAAAACACAAACACACAAATAAATATAAACGTTTTTAATAAAGCACTAACATCTTTAACATATGAAATTTTTTTTTGTGATGACACTGTTCCTTTAAGGAAATTTATAACAGAGTCGAATGGAGTGAGCATCAGCAGCGAGATGAAGATATCAAAATAGCCAAAGAGTGCGTGCTACAAAATAGTAGGCCGTCGGCAGAAGAACCGGAGATCAACTCAAGGGGGTAAATTGGAACCCCGGTGGGAAAAATGGCTATATGTGGGAATCAAGCTGCTAGATCCCGAATTGCCCATTTATGAGATATGACCAGAGGATAATGGCCGAGCAGAAATCTGCACAGAAATCTATTATGGCCCTGCACGTTCCCAACACCAGGCGCCACCCCCTTTCTGAAACAAGAGGTACGGGGAGAACCTCAACCAGCAGATTCAGAGAATGATTGGTGGGCATTGTTCCCACCGAACAGATCTGACATACTCAGTGATACATCTTCAAGAGAGATGACAGTACTCAAGAATTCAACTGCTCCTGACGGGAACTCCCAAGAACTGCCAAGAACTGCACTTGTTAACCAGGGGGGGAAGTGTTGTAGGCAGTGGCGTAACTTACGGGTTGCAGCCGTGAGAAAAAGACCAAAATAGGACCTATAACGGCGCTGCTAAGATGAAGTTTAAAACATTGAAGTATATAAATAAATAAATATGTTTTATTAATAGATAGGCTACGCGTTACGACATCGAACTGATGTCTTCATCAGGCCAAGCTGCTACGGGGCCCGTGCCGCCAACCGACACACCCCCCATATGCCCGGTGGCACCGCTAGCAGCCGTTATGGCTGCTATAGCGGTAGCACTGCTACTATGGGGCCCGCGCCGCCGAGCCTCCAACAAGTATGGGCCGGGCGACACAGGCCTTCTCATGCCTGTAGGCGTCGCTAGCATCGGATGGGGCCCCGGTGCTAGTGACAGACAAATACATGCATTAGCGCTGAATGCCCGACCATTCAGCGCCTTACAATGATGCTGATTGGCTAGCGGCGCAATGACGTCATCGCGCCGCTTCCATGCTTCAAAGGCTCTGATTGACGGGGCAGTCATTCTGCCCTGCCAATCAGCGTCATTGGACGATGCTCGTTCAGCCCCAGCAGACCTGCCACAGCGTGGAAACGGGATCATGTGAGTATGTAAAGTTTTTCGTTTTTTTCTCAGAAAACTGTGAGTGGCATTATATATAGTGGGGGCTCTATCTACAGGGGGGTCGACTATATGTGGGTCACTATATACAGGGGGGTCTATATGTGGGGATGTGGGGCACTAGCTACAGGGGTGATCTGTATGTGGGGATATGGGGCACAATCTACAGGGGGAGTCTATATGTGGGGATGTGGGCCAATATATACAGGGGGGTCTATATGTGGGCCACTATCTATGGAGGGGTCTATATTTTGGGATGTGAGGCACTATCTAAAGGGGGTCTATATGTGGGGCACTATATACAGGGGGAGCTATATGTGAGACACTATACAGAGGTGGGCTATATGTAGAGCACTATCTATAGGGGAGCTATTTTTTAGGGCCCTTTCTTTAGGGGTGGGCTATATGTGGGACACTATATACAGGGGTGGGTTACCTTTGGGGCACTAGCAACAGGGTGGCTATATGTAGGGCACTGTCTACAGGGGTGGGCCATATGTGGGACACTATATACAGGGGGAGCTATATGTGAGACTATCTACAGAGTTGGGCTAAACCTGGAGCACTGTCTATAGGGGAAGCTATATGTAGGGCAGCACGGTGGCTCAGTGGTTAGCACTATTGCCTTGCAGCTCTGGAGTCCATATGTGGGCACTATCTACAAAGGGTTGTATGTGGGACACTATCTACAGGGGCTTCTATGTAGGTCACTATCTACAGGGGGCTATGGGGGCACTATCTACAGGGGGCATGGTGTGTGTGTGTGTGTGTGTGTGTGTGTGTGTGTGTGTGTGTGTGTGTGTGTGTGTGTGTGTGTGTGTGTGTGTGTGTGTGCGTGGGGGACACAGTGTATGGCGCTATTATAGTTAGAGGTGCAGTGTATGGTGCTTTATTATATTTAGAGGTGTTGAGAATTTTAACTTCGTTTATAGGTGCAGAGATGTTTTAGAAGTGAGAAGCTGAAGACAACTGAGCGGAAAACTGCAGAAATGGGTCATGGCCGGTAGAAATCCGTCATAGATGTCTGGACCAGAGGGAGAAGAAAAGAACTAGAATCTGAGATGTCACCGGTAAGTCACTTAATGTAAATGTTTATTCTGCCTTTAATCAGTATTGTAGTCACTGTATGATCTGCAGTGAGATGATAAGTAGTATGATTTTTTTTTAATGTGAAACAGCATCTCCCAGCATATCCTCACCATTGTTCGGGCCATGCTGGGAGCTGTAGTTTTACACCATACAAACCTATATGGCAGGGTTTGCACTAAATTGAGCTGTATTTGTTCTGGTGTTGTATATATGTACTGATCTTGGTTCTGATTATATGTATGTAAGTACTGAGCTTGGTTCTGGTACTGTATATACGTATGAGATTGGTTTTGGTGCTGTGTATATATGTAATGATTTTGGTTCTGGTGCTGTATATATATATATATGTACTGAGCTTGG